>NW_025239403.1:0-3903 GCF_018294505.1 Triticum aestivum
CCGCCAACCCAAGCAAAGTTCGAATTGCCCCTCGTCTCGTCCCTTTCCCCACCTCTGTGCCGGACGACGACGACGATCGCGCTTCACCACCGCACTAGAGCTACCTCGTCTACGCGCTTGTCCACCGCACTGGGTGGTCCAGCGAGAACGTCGGCCGCCGCATCCGACGTGCCTCACAGACACCGACTTCCACCGCATCAGGTGCGCTTCACCGACGCCGTCTCCCACCTCACTGGGGCTACTTCACCGAGCACATCGTCGCACCTCCGCCCCCCGAGACCGTTGGGGCTTCACCAACGTTCTCGTCCACCACATCATAGCGCTCTACTGCCACACAAGATCTGCATCCATGCGCGGCCAGCCAATGCCAGCGCATCACCCTCAACGGCTCTGAAGTGACCCGCACTCTAGCTAGGCGAGCATGCCCAAACGCCGGCCCGAACTAGGTATCCACACATCACTCCCTTGTGCACTATTTCGACGATGTTTGGATATCCTTTCAGTGCTCTCTTAGCTTACACGCCTATGCAACTATGAATTTAACTCTTATTTCTTCTGGAGATATCATCTGAAACAAGCAAAACCATTTTTTAGCGAAGCATGACGGTGCTACGAGATCTGGTACACATCCTACACACTCGTATAACCTTGTAAGTATCTGTCCTTCGGTACAACAGCAAGGTCGATTCCTCTTATTTGATCAACCATTCGCCATATCAAAAATGCAGAGGGGGATGCAAGGAGCACAAGGCCTGCACATCCAAGCAAGTGGTAACATGGACTTGTACATGGAACATCCCAAGCGCAAGCAGAGCTGCAGTGAGCCTGTACAACGAGCTAGCGTAAGTCCCTGCATTTCATTTAATTCATACTTGCTTTCGTGTATGATTTGTGTGCAGTGGCGGATCCAAGAATTCAAGTTACCAGGGGCGAACATTTAACTTAAAAAATACGAAGGCACTTGCACTCCGGAAATCAACATAACTTGAGAAATGAGAAGCTCCATGCACGTTGAAAACGAGCTAATGATCCAAAGTAGTTCAGATTATAAAACACTAAATGATGCAAGCACCAACAAACTCAAAATGCAACATGGTGTACAAGGACTACTAACATGGTGTGTACCTGCTTGAATTATTCGTTCTCTGGCAGAAAATATCGAAGTGTAATTGCACCTATAACCAGTGCGCAAAATGCTTATCAATATATCTATCCTGCACAAGTATGCCAATAGTTTCAAACAACAGATTAGAAAAGTATTTATGCTACGTTGTCATGATACGGGGACTTTCTGGTAGATGGCCTCGACGTTTCCTCAAGCCATGAAAATGTACTATAATTTGCTTTCAGTGCCTGCAAATCTTTATGTCTCTCTCAACATAGTAGATCATCATTGGACACCAAATCCTTCAATGGGAGCTTGCAAAATGCTTGCATTAGATCCCTCCTTAGACACTATATGTTCATCACCAGGAGCATGTAAAATGTTTGCATCAAATCCTTCATTAGCATTCTGTTCATTAGACACTTCAGGCTCAAGAACAACATGAGCTTGTATGTTTGCACCGGAAACTTGATTAGAGACATCAGATTCAGTCAGTTCAGTATTGATTGGGGGAGTTATAAAATAAGCATAAATTGGTTTCATTTTCTCATAGATTCCCTACATACAAGCAGTTTTACAACACCGTCAGCTTTAACTATTGGCCAGAAATTGAACAGTTGAATTAGATATAATCAGGGATGTGATGTACCTGCTCGTTGCGCATGCTACTCTTGCAAGCTATGACTGTCCGTTTGCGCAAGCTCGATGCCATGCCCGTGATGCTGCCGCTGCCTCCCACGCAGGCTACACCCAGGGTTGGATCTTCATCGTCTTGTCCTTCCGTTCGATTGAAGCCCAACGACCGCCCTCCAACGAGGGCGCGAGGAAGTGCTGTGTTGGACTGTCCAGCGGCGGCTAGGATAGGAGCAAACCAGACTGGAGGCTGGAGCGAACGAATTGGGATTTTTTCTGCTGTCGATCGATATGGGAGGCGCTCGTTTGGGCCGCGAGCCTGCTATAGGGCCTGCCTTGCACTTACGTTATTGGCCCATCCAAATTGAAACATTTTTCTTCATTTTTTAATTGCCTGCTTGTGTGTTGGGCCGAACAAAACTAGCCTGGGCCAACCTGGCTACTCAAACTAGGTGCACACTTTCCAGCCACCCGAGGCAGCCGCCCATACCAGCCCCTATGGTGGCGTCGCCCCTTTTTGTGTGTATGATTGGGGTAGTGAAAAACATTCTAGTGGCGCTTTTGATTTACCCACAGAATGGTTGAATTGCTTGTTTCTATGAACTGAGTTCGCCAATAATGTGAAGGATGCCAGTCTTTTCATCCTATTGTAGATTGCTTAGATCTCGATATGCCAAATGTAATCGCACAAAATATACAGTAAAAGCCAGTGTGATGTGTGTGGCTACAACTAGTCTGACTACACGTCCTCATATAACATATCAAGGACGCACCATCTTACCAGATTAACCATTCGACTTACCAATGCAGTGTGGGAAGAAAGAAGTATTGGGACTGCGTATCCAACCAATTGATGCCATGGACTCCTTCGTAGAACCTTGTAAGCGAAAAAGAAGTTGCAGTGTGCCTGTACAAAGAGCTAGCGTAAGTTCAGTTATCTGCTTCTCGGAATTTTAGTTAGCCACTTATTGCAAAATTGTTCAATTACGTTGCTTGGCTTAATTTAGTTTGCTACTGATTACATAATGCCATAGCATGTTAATCCTAATATAGACTACGCCTATCTATGTGTTTGATACTTACTGTTAAGAATTACCTGTTTGCCTGAACTCAAATAGCTACTTAAGCATGTAGATAGCTGGTCATATGTACTTCTAGGGTGCAGCAGAATTCACGTGTAATTTACATTCTGATACCCTGTTTGTTTAAATGGTTTGCTGTTATCACTTGTAGCACTAGTAATGTTTGCATGTTCATAGATAGACAACTGTCAGGTTTATATGAGGGACACCATCTTTTTAACTTATATATGTGTTGGAATCATTTTTCTTACATCAAAGAAATTTACAGATGTCTGTGTTACTGGTAAAGGGTACCGACTTGTTACTTTAATACGTTGCCAAGAACTTGTTTGTTTTACTAGTTCATGTGTAATTAAATACGTTGCAAAACCGGTTAGTTTTACTAATTTGATGTTAATTTCTTATGGCTCTTGCAAAACTTTATTTATTGATTGCTAACATTCAATTTTGCAGGATCCAACTGAAACTCCGTTGGCACAATAGGTATGTTTTCAGAAACTTCCTTGTTTACCTGGTTTGCTACTGTAACTTGTTGTTGTAATCATCTTTCCAACTTCAAGTTTTCAGGATCGAATTGGAAGTCCAATTGCACAGCAGGTACATTTTCAAAAATATATTTGTGTATCAGGTTTGCTGCTGTAACTTGTTGCTCTAATCAAGTTACTGACTACTCAACTTTTCAGGATCCAAGAGAAACTTCAATGCCACAACAGGTTCCTTTTGCAAAACTTGTTTGTTTAACTGCTTTGCTGCTGCAACTGGTTGCTCTAATCACGTTACTGGCTACTCAACTTTTCAGGATCCAAGAGAAACTCCAATGCCACAACAGGTACCTTTTGCAAAACTTGTTTGTTTAACTGCTTTGCTGCTACAACAACTAGTTAAATGATGCTAATAACTACTTTTCAGCATCCAATTGAAACTCTTTAATTCCTTGTTTGTTTAACTGGTTTGCTGTTATAACTCCCGGTTGAGATGTTTTGCTAACTTCAAATTTTCGGAATCCAGTTGGAACTTTAATGGCAAAACAGGTTAGCCCAAGATCAAAGAGCGAGGTCCCCATGGATGTTGTATCATCCCACA
>NW_025239404.1:0-3903 GCF_018294505.1 Triticum aestivum
ATTTGATCATATCGATACAATCCCATGTTCTCGCTCCTGCTCTCTTTTACTGCATTAAGACAACGCGTTTCAAACTGCTGTGTGCTACGGTAGTTGAACCCATTTCCTCTGCATGACCTGTCATTGCCACAGTAACTAGATGAAACCCACTAGCATGTGTAGGAGTTGATTGAGCCATATGTATGTGTTGTTCCTACCTTGCTATGCCTGCTATGCTTAGAGTCGAGTCAGGTCTGGTTCATCTGGGTGATGGCTAGAGTGAAATGGTTATGTCGGTAATGAGAGTGGTGTGGTGAACACGATTTGGTAAAGGTATCGATGAGAGGCCATGTAGGAGTACATGGTGGGTTGTTTCATTGAAGCCGACCTTAAGCACTGAGATCTGTATGTGTGATTTAAGAATCAGCTACTACCATGCATTGGGCCTGAAACCAATGGACCCTCTCGGCTTCTTATTCACCCTAGTTCTCCGTCCAGGAGTTGCAAGTAGTTTCTGGTGTTTGTAGCCTACTGGAGGCCGTGGACAGCGCTGACCGTAGGGGTGGGCTGTGATGCGGTAGGTACGTGGCCGGGTGTACCAAATACCCGTTAGGTATCTCGGGAACCCTGTTCACATCGTTCGGGGCCGTATGGGAAACCTCGGCCGGACTCCCTGCGGATGGAACCTGGATAGGCGATAAACCTGGACTGGAGGCTTAGGTGATTAGGTAGGTCATGGCCGACACCCACGTTGGGCTTCCGCTTGAAGGTTGCCGAGTACATGTCGTGTAAACGACGGTAAGAGGTGAGAGCGTGTATGAAGAAGTACACCCCTGCAGGGTTATCATGATCTATTCGAATAGCCGCGTCCGCGGTAAAGGACTACTTGGTTGCCTATACAGTTCATAGACAATGTAAATGGAAACTACTAAAAGCCTCAAGATAAGTGTGAGTGCCGAGGATGGCTCTTCCGTAGGAAGACGGAGGTGGATCCTCGGTAGTGTATTGAAGTGGTGAGTAGTGGACTCGTGTGCGCAAAACCATTTCAAGTTGAAGTATCGTAGGATAGTCTAGCCAAGAGTCAAAGTTGGCTTGCTGCAATAACTCCACCAACCCTTCTTGATAATATGCATGTATGTAGGATCTGATGTAAGTCTTGCTGAGCACCTTTGTACTCATGTTGCTATAATTTACATTTTTACAGAAGACGCTGCAACCCCTTCTGATGGGTTCTATGTAGACGTTGACATCAACGAGTAGGCTAAAGGCCCAGGTGGTGATCCTGAGCTTGTGAAGGACCACGTAGTATAGTTAGGCTTTCCAAGCCTCTTTTATTTTACTAGTTGTCTGTACTCAGACAAGTTACTTCCGCTGCTGGTTTGTATGACTGTATGACTTGTATGTTGGGTCGTGGGACCCGTACCTTTGTGTATGCTATGTATGGCTCCCTGAGCCTTAAATAAAGTACTTGTGTCGTAGAGTCACGTTGTGATGCTTCGTTGTATTTGCACATATCGAGCATATTGTGTGTATGATTGAAATGCTTGGTATGTGTGGGATCTGACTATCTAGTCCTTTATCTTTAGTAGCCTCTCTTACCGGGAAATGTCTCCTAGTGTTACCGCTGAGCCATGGTAGCTTGCTACTGCTCTGGAACACTTAGGTTGGCCGGCATGTGTCCTTCTTCGTTCCTGTGTCTGTCCCTTCGGGGAAATGTCACGCATTGAGTACCGGAGTCCTGTTAGCCCGCTACAGCCCGGTTTACCGGAGTCCTGCTAGCCCAGTGCTACAGCCCGGACCCACTTGCTGATGACCGACACGTTCGAAGTTGGGTCATGGATGCCTGTCCCTGTAAGTCTGTGCCACTTTGGGTTTACGACTAGTCATGTCAGCCCGGGCTCCTTATCATATGGATGCTAGCGACACTATCATATACGTGAGCCAAAAGGCGCAAACGGTCCCGGGAAAGGTAAGGCGACACCCGTGGGGATACCGTGCGTGAGGCCGCAAAGTGATATGAGGTGTTACCGGCTAGATCGATGTGACATCGAGTCGGGGTCCTGACAGCGTTGGCATCAGAGCCGGACTGCCTGTAGGTTCTCCAAGCCAAACTGGTCGATGTTGAGTCTAGAAATTCTTTAGTTATATGTAGGGGAATTGTTTGTGGGATGGAACGTAAGGCTCTTTTTACTCCTTATACCTTATGACTTTCTGATCTGAGTCAGTCCATTCTTCCACCGGGGGTTAAGGAATTAGGATCTGTTCTCTCTATCAGGATCACGAGTTACTAATCAGTAGTACCTTATAAGTTTGATGGTTACCAGCCTAGTTCAGTTCTACTACCACATTATGTTGTTAGAATGGTTCCAGAACTTTGATGTGATGATGTTGAGTGTGTACGAAATCCTTTGTCAAATGTCTCAATATCCTTTTTGAGCATTTACAGCTGTTATGCTGCCGAAATTTTGCTAGAAATTCTAATGCCTTTGCATTATGATTGTGCTTTCAGATGGCCACTCGCGACCTCAATCAAGTGGTTCGCCTGACTCGATGCCTAGATGTACCCGGCCATACTGCTAAGTTGGTCAGGGTAATGACTGAGGCTGGATATCGCTGGTATCCCGAGTACACGGTCGAAGAGCAATTCCGAGACTTTAATCAAAGCCAGTATCTCTGCACTGTCAGGATATTTCCATCTTATCCTGGATCCACCGAGCCTCTTCACTGCTCTTATGGACTCGGGGTTACCATTGAGATGGCTGTGCAGGACGCCGCCTACTCTATGATGACCATTATGCGGGTCAGATCTGGCCTATTTCGGGACTCTGATTTCCGGTATATGCCAGGATCACTTCCGGGAGCACAAGGGTATCTCCAGGCTATCTATGCTGACCCCACCCAGGAGGATTCACGGACTCGCACCACTGCTGAGATGCTCGAGGATAAGGACCGTGAAAATCGGGCCTTGAGGTTAGAGCTCTTCAATACCCGTGCTGACCACTGGGCCACTTTGACTCGGTTCGCACCGGCGGTGCAAGCTGGATATTCAGATATGCGCGATCTCTATCCTGTGAGATCTGCTCTGCCAGACGTGATGGGTTGGCGTGATGTAGGAGGCATCGCCCCACCTCGCGGTCCCCGCAGGCCACCGTCTGTTGGTCCAAGGCCTCATCCTAGCCCCTATGGTCCACAAGCTCCGCGAGATCGTCTGTTTCCGGATGATCATGTTGAGCTTCCAGGCTATGGAGGTGACTTCTACAAGGACTACTACGGATCGATCTGAGTTAGTGGTAGTATCACTAGTTCGCACTAGCTGTGTCATCTATCGTCCCGCGTGACTCGTGGGATATGACCTAGTTTGTACTCTTTCCGGAGGTGTAGAAAAATAATGTATAGGAGCTTGGAATGCCTCCGATGAGATGTAAACCTCCTTTCACCGTAATAGTACTTTGTTTGGTCTTGTACTAAACCATGTATGGTGTGTATGACGATGGAATAAAAGAAGCAGTTTCTGTATCTACCATGTCATACGGATGATCATCTTGCATTCCGAGTTATTCCTTACATTTTGTATCCTATGTTGGAATTTTATCATCCTGACTAAATCATTGTCTTGTTTACCTAGGATGGTCAACACGCGCACTAACCCTGCTCCTCAAGAGCAGGCCGAAGGCAGTGAAGTCAGGGATGCAAATCTGCCTCATCCTCCTTCCCTAGCCGAGGTTATGATGGAAGCTGAGAGAAACAAGCGGGAGACCAACCGTTTGTTGGAGCATATTGAACAGAACACAGCACACCATCAGAGGACTAACGTGGTGTCACTCAGTGATTTTATCAAATTACATCCACCCACGTTCCACCACTCCGTCGAGCCTCTCGACGCTGATGACTGGCTTCGCAGTATCGCTCACAAACTGCGTTCCG
>NW_025239405.1:0-3903 GCF_018294505.1 Triticum aestivum
GATGATTGGGAGGAGCTAGATCGTATAGTTAGATTACAGCCCTAATGTTGATCTACGTAATTAGAGGAATTTACAATCTATTATGGCCCGTTGCTTACAAGCGTGTGCTCCGGGGACATAACGGATAGAATCCGTTAACAGACAAATATGATCGTGGTTGGTAATTTGATCTGGACTCTATCACGAAAACTTGTTGTAATGACTAGGAATCTTATCTGTATAAGGGGCGGACTCTTTGGAAAGACAGTATAAGAAGGTCCCTACCCCCTAGCCTCAAAGATGCGATTTGTGAGCGGCACCACGGATAAGCGCAGAGAAATAGGGGGTAGACCCCAAATTCTAAATTTCCAACAGTAGTTCACGGGCCTAATGCTGCCTCCGTTGGCACAATGGTCTAAGGGCAACTCCAATGCGTTTAACCAAACCAAAAATCATCAGATATTTGTGAATGTGTCCGCGGAAAACCAAGCCGGTGCTGGCAATCCATCCATATTCATCACATGTACTGTTCA
This sequence comes from Triticum aestivum, assembly GCF_018294505.1. Taxonomy (NCBI): domain Eukaryota; kingdom Viridiplantae; phylum Streptophyta; class Magnoliopsida; order Poales; family Poaceae; genus Triticum; species Triticum aestivum. The sequence continues at coordinate 513 of NW_025239405.1, forward strand.
AAAAAAATATTCATCACATGTCCGCCCTTTTTCCAATGGAGAGGAAAGAGCGGAGGAAATACGGGCTTGTCCATTAGTAGAAAACGAGCCTTTAGTCCCGGTTTCAGAGGGCTTTTAGTCCCGCTTCTGCAACCGGGACAAAACTATCAGGACTAGTGACCATTACTTTTAGTTCTGGTTGGCTTATGAACTGGGACTAAAGGAGCTCCACGTGGTCGCTGTCTGGAGCGGGGCCGGAGGACCTTTAATCCCGGTTGTTAGTGACTAAATGCTAAGGAATTCTTTTAAAAAATTGATTTTTTTATTTTTAAATTTCTGAATTATTGACAATTTAATCTCTAATCACCCCTCATCACTGCTCAAGTGTGCAGCACTCATTTCAAATCGTCTAGATTCCCGGCCGGTCACTCATCCTCTCACTACTCTAGCCTAAGCACGTTTAACTTCCAAGTTCTAATCCCCCTAGTTTACATGTCTACACTTGTTGTTTTCCTGACTGAGTTCTACTCTAGCCTAAGCTGTCAATCCTATTAACCCTTAGGTCTAGATTTCACATGATTTAATTATTTGAGTTCCAAACAATTGTTAATATAAAATAAGTAATAATAATATTGAATTTCAATGAAAATAAAAGTCATACTACTATTTTATTTATTTTTTACCATTTATTTATTTAATATGGCATAATTAATATCTTTAAATCTGTAAATCAAAACTCGACAAATAATATATCCATTATTATCAGAAAATTGTGAGGAATCCAAATATGACATCTTTAATTTTTAAAATTATTTCTCATATGCTTTAATCAATTGCTTCTTGGTGATGTGAACCGGATGAGAACTAATGAGCTTTCTATGTTTGGCTAAGCACAAGTGCCTGATCTAGATTCATTGATAGAATGGTTATAATTTGATGATCTGGTACTAGCTAAGGTATAAAATGGTGAATCCCTGAATCACTATATACAATGTATGTCCAGTTGCAGCAACTGTTGTTATTTGATTTTAGGAGTTGAACTTGAGCATGAAGTCACACGTTTCACCGTTTAAGCTTGAAACTATTATTCTAAAAAAATTATTTAGTAACACTAAAATTTATTCAATAAGTAGTTTGACTAAAATTATTTAGTAACACTAAAATTTAAAAAGATTGAGGACAACTTTTTTCCTTTCAGAATCTAAGGATTCTAAAAATGTGCAAAACGGCCTACGGTAGCCGAAATCGGTTCCAGAGGGCCTTTAGTCCCCATTCTGGAACCGGGACAAAACAGATGGGACTAATGCCCAAAAATTTAGTCCCGGTTGGCTTACGAACCGGGACAAAAGGAGGTCCACGTGGCCGCTGTGGGGCGCCCAGGCAGGAGGACCTTTAATCCCGATTTGTAACACCAATCGGGACTATAAGGTTTGACGAGAGGCTTCCCGTGCTCATATCTGAAGATCTCTACTACCTCTAACGTTTCAAACTCTACATCATCGCTTAGGTAATAACCAAGATTGCTACCGGGCAGTAGCCCCGGATGATTAGCGACAGTATCGCTAGACACCTTGAGTGGGGGGCACGATTGCTTCGCCTGTTCGCCGAGCTAGGGAATTGTTTTCCCACTTTTTCGTTTTGCTAATCTTGCATCACTCGAAGTATTTCCCGACCACCGCGCTTCATCATATATCTTTGCAATACAACGGTGATAGTTGGATTGTGGCGGAGGCGGTGGTGGTCTCTTAAGGGCATCCATAGTGTGCTTCACTTTCACCGGATCTGCCATTTCCTTCAGAGGTGGAGGTTTCCGTTCAAAATGGGCCTTCACTTCAGCAGCACTGATGTCCGCATTTTCCTCTTCAGTCCTCTCATATAGTAACTTTGGAAGAGGCTTCATGCTTGGACCAAATTTGTATTTCTTGAAGGAAATATGCCCTAGAGGCAATAATAAAGTTGTTATTTTATATTTCCTTATTCATGATAAAGGTTTATTATTCATGCTAGAATTTTATTGATCGGAAACCTTAATACATGTGTGAATACTAATGGTGCATCACTGGTGCGCCATTAGTATCAGGCCACTAGTATTTATTACCAATGGTGCACCACCACTAGTGCACCATTAGTATCTGGTATACTAATGGCGCACCACCCAGTGCACCATTAGTATGCCTCCCAGGGGCCATATTTAACCATGTGCTTTGGCACACTAATGGCGCACTGCGGATGGATGCGCCATTAGTATACTTTGGTGCAATGTTTGGTGATGCACCATTAGTATACTTTGGCATACTAATGGCGCACTCTCTAGTGATGCGCCATTAGTATGAATATTAGATTTTATTTTTTTTTACTTTACTGATTTTTGCACAGGTTACAAAATATATTATTTGACAGAATATAGACAGTAGCACACAGCAACAACAGATTCATCGAATACAATAGAAGATTAGTCTCCGAATACAATTCATCATATTAGTCTCCGAATTCAAAAGACCGAACAAAGATAAAACATTACAAGTCTCGAGACCGCGAGTATCGAGTTTGTCTTCACATTACAAGTCAATATCGATCATCTAAACTACCATCACATAGAAGAGAGCTGCGATCATCACGATGAGCATCATCGCGATGAAACTGGTCTTCATCCGGTTCCTCCAACGCTCCCTCCTCTCTCCCGCTAGATAGCGGGCGTATCTAGATTCCGCCTCCACCCGAGTGGTGTACCCTTTGTAACTGTTACCGCTGAAAAGGTGAACCTGCCTCCGACACTCCTCCCAGTCATCGTAGACTTCGGGAACCTTACCCTAGTACACAACACACGACGGCATCTCTATGCACAAGCCAAACAACATACAATACATACATAAGCAATATATAAGTATGCAACAAAAGGATCGGAAGAGAAAAGCAAGACATGACATTAATAGCACGATTCATGGTCCTACTAATAAATAGCATCGATTACATCTAAGTTGAACGACTGTCCAAACCTAAGAGACATACAAGTTCATTAAAGTTTAATTACAACATGAGCCAATCAATGTTTCAGAACTACACATAGCATCACTACTATCGACTCGACTCATGGGACCGGAGCGTGGATGAAGCCGCCGTCTGTCGTGATGGTCATGAAATCACGGGCGTTGTCAGCCTGCATTTGTAGCGTTCCGTCTATCTCCTTGTTGGACGGTTGATATCTGAGGTAGAACTGCCCCGAGGTATGAAGGACATCTTGATGGATGATGTTTGCAAACTCCGACTGGATGCAAAAGAATTCTTGTCTGATGTCCGCATCCTGGATTGCCGACAAGCTCGCGGCCCAATCTTTGACATTATTTGGTAGCAGAAGGTGATGATGGTCCCTTATGATCGCCCGCATGTGATGGAGGGCGTAGTAGGCATCCTT
>NW_025239406.1:0-3902 GCF_018294505.1 Triticum aestivum
GCGGGTGCCCGGGGGTGGCTGGGCGTGGTGCGGGTGCCCGGGGTTCGAGGTGCGGGCACCCGGTGGTGGCCGATTTGGGCGGAGATCTTTGGGGAAAGTCAAATTCGGTGGGTTTCGTGGTCGGAAGGGTGGGGATTGTTGGGAAGGGGCTAGATCCACTTGCCAAACATCAAACCCATGGACCAAAACAGCCAAATCTCACAAGATCCAACAAATTGCAAGAAAATATTTTTTGGGGCTATTTTTGTGGGGATTTTCGGATTTGGACGAAAAACAACAAAATCAAGCTAGCAAATGGGGGGATGGGACTCCAAGATGTGAATAAACCTTGCTCATGATACCAAGATGTTGTAGGGTCAAATCCTAGGAAGGATCTTTTCACACTTGGAGGGGGGGAAAGGAGGAAAACACTCAAGAACACCAAGAACACCAAGAACAAATCTCTCAAACAAACCCAAGTATCACATCCACTAGAGTAGCACACATGAGTTCCTCAAGATTACAAGATCAATACAAGGAGAGTAGCACTAGGTAAATTCTTCCCACTAGGTTAGGTCTTGATGATCTTCTCCAAGAGGAGGCCTTGATAACCCAATGGATTCTTCCCTAGGTGGGGCTTGAGCTCCAAAGATGATAGAGGCAAAGGTGTCCCATCTTTCGCTGAGATGGTGGCTATCGTTTTGGAGGGAGTCGACTTTGACGATCCGACTACGAACGTGCGAGGACGTAGCGCCTTAGCAATCGCTAAACCAACTCCAAGAGGTTATTGACCACGCCGGAGCACGATCAACCTGACCAAGAAGGTATGTTTCCTGCACGCAAACAAAGAACAAGCAAGAAACTAAGATTGCAATCTGGATATTGCGAATACAAGAGGAAAGTTTTATTGATCAAGGTGGGGGTCTGTGACGCCTTTGTCTGGTCGTTGAACACAAACGAAGTACGCGAAGTTGCAGCTATGGCGAACTTTAATCTAAAAAAAACCCAAAGTCTAAACGATGCCCTAAGGGCTGTATATATGGAGGAAGAGGGGGGGGGATTTCGTGGCCCTTGGTGGAGGGGTCCGAAATCAACCCTATCTCTAGTTTCCCCACACATACAGACTCTAAAAATAGCCTATACTTATGTATTTCGAAATTACATGGGCCTGGCCCAATAATAAGGTGACGCAGCACCTAGAATAGCCTCGGGACGAAATTTATGAAGTGGCATCTTGTATATTTCGTCCAAGGCTTCATGCACCCACTATGGTGGCTTCAAAGTCCTAAAATCATCATTTGTAACTCCGTTCTTGTTCCCCTTGCGCATGCCATCATCTCCATGCTTGTTCTTGCTCCAATGTTCATCCTTCTCCAAGCTAGGCCCATCATTTGTGAACAAAACAAATGTATCCAATTTAGGCAGCATCATATTCTCATGAACATTAGAATCATTACCAAGAAACGAAAGTACCTGGTAATTTAGTTGGCGTGCGCGAGCTCTAGTAATTGGTCCGGTATGTATAGCAGCAGGGGCTATGGGTGATGAGGTTATGTACCTAGGGTAGGGTCATGGACCTATCTGGGATACCCTACCCAAGGACATCCTTAGAAGAAGCTACCTTCCAGTCGACCAAGAGGGACTTCACTCGTCCAAGAGGGACTTCACTAGACGATGAAGATAGCCACTCGACCATGAAGCCAACCACTCGACGGCCAGGAGACCTAAAGCCACTCAATACGCAACGGTCTGCCATTAAGTAGCTTTAATAGTCTTCATGGCACTTTACGAGGGCGTTACCAATAACCCCCTATCTTAATGTACTTTAAACCCTGCATAACTGAGGGCCGGAGGGGTCCGGCGGACTCTATATAAGCCACCCCCCTCCTCAGTGTAAATGGTTCGCACCCCTGTAACTCATATACACAGAAACCAGTCGACCGCCTCTGGGCTCCGAGACGTAGGGCTGTTACTTCCTCCGAGAAGGGCCTGAACTCGCTAAATACTCGTGTGTACAACGACTCCATAGCTAGGATCTTGCCTCTCCATACCTACCCCCCATTCTACTGTCAGACTTAGTACCACGACAGTTGGCGCCCACCGTGGGGCAGGTGTCTTAGCAACTTTTTGGAGAAGTTGCAATTTGTCCGATTGTCTTCATCATGGTTTCTGGCGGAGCTCTGGTCGAGGGCCGCGAGATCCGTCTCGGTGTGCTCGCTTTCATCGCCGACGACTCTGCTTGGCTCCAGGAGGCACCACTCGACATCGACGCGCTCTCCGTCTGCGGGGCGACGCACTTTCCGGCGTGTGTCCACGGCGTCCTGCCGCAGCAGCCGTCGACCCCATACTGGTCGACTCCTGTGCTGTCTTCCCTCCCTGTCTCCCGCCAGCGCAAGCGCTCTGGTCGGTCGAGGCTTCAGCGATGGGTGAGACACACAGTGGCCCGCCAATCGGCCACCACCCAAGTCGCGGCAATTGAGCCCGACGAATCTCTCTACGGCCTATTCGATCTGTCGACTGGCTCCGTAGAGACTGCATCCGAGTGCGATAGTAGTGATCCAGCGGCGGAGGTCCTGATGGTCAATGGGCCTCGTAGCCCTCCCGGTTTCCCCCGCATCGACGGGATGGACGATGGAGGCGACCCCGCTCAGGCCCACGAAGAATATCAGCCCGAGCCGCTCACTTCTCAGCAAAGAGAAGATCTTCGCCGCCGGAACATGGATGCCCTGCATACTCCCATCGTAGGAGAAACTCCTGAGGCTCGTGCCTTGGAAGAGGCGCGTTTGGCCAACTTGGTTGAACGCACTCGACTTGAGAACCTCCAGCGAGCACTCGACAAGCGTGCGCATCAACGAGTCCCCGACTCCAGCCGACGTCAGCTCTTTCCGCAACCGACTCAGGTATATCGAACCCCGATTCAGAATTTGGCAGCTGCAGCCCGTATAGCGGAGTCAATTCAGCCCTCTCAGTCGGAGGCTGGAAGAGGCTTGATGCAGATCAGAGATTTGCTCCGGGCGGCAGGAGATCAGAATTCAGTTGTGTCACAGTCACGCAATAGGATTCACAGTCGATCTGTCGCTGCGAATACTGTTCAGCCGGCTCACAGCCCAAGGTCGCCTTCGAGGTGCGTGGGACGTGAAGGCCGGCGGGACCACTATGATGATGGATTTGATCGTAACGATAGGCGTCGAGTGCCCACTCCTCCCCCGAGAAGTAGGTCTAACGCCCATCGGCAGCAAGATGACAGGCGCCTGCTTAGTGTTGGGCGGAGAGCTCCAGTCGACCCTAGAGAACTAGGCTTTGACGCGAGATCCATCATCGTGCAAGGTTTGGTCGACCGGAACAGAGCTCACAGAGGTGGCCATGACAGAGATGTACCCACAAGCAGCCGAGTCCATGTTTCAGGTCCAGAATGCTTTAGCAGAGCCATTAGAGCCGCAGTGATACCCCCCAACTTCAGGTTGGCGACTGGAGTAAGTAAGTTCACCGGAGAGTCTAAGCCTGAAACTTGGCTTGAAGACTACCGAGTGGCTGTACAAATTGGTGGCGGTAATGATGAGGTGGCCATGAAGCATTTGCCACTTATGTTAGAGGGTTTGGCCAGGGCGTGGTTGAATCAGTTAGCTCCTAGCAGCATTTACACCTGGGAAGATCTTTCCTGAGTGTTCGTTAGGACGTTCGAGGGAACTTGCAAGCGACCGGCCGGATTGACAGAGCTGCAAGTTTGCGTACAAAAGTCGAGTGAAACACTGAGAGATTACATCCAGAGATGGATCACTTTGCATCATACTGTAGAGAATGTGTCGGACCATCAAGCGGTCTGAGCCTTCAAGGATGGTGTCAAGAACAGAGAGTTGAGCCTGAAGTTTGGTCGAACTGGAGATATGACCCTGATTCGGATGATGGAAATAGCCACCAAGTAC
>NW_025239407.1:0-3902 GCF_018294505.1 Triticum aestivum
GTGTGTGTGTGTGTGTGTGTGTGTGTGTGTGTGTGTGTGTGTGCTGATATTTGATTTATATGCAATTTGAGGTCAAAAATAACACTTAGTTTGCATATGGAGGTGTGGTTTACTTAGTGCCTTCTAAATCTCCGTCGTAACCACCGTCGATCGCCCGCACCGTCCCGTCGCCGACACCACCTTGTGGTGAGCCTCTTGTTCATGAAATTTTATATAAAAATTGATGTTTGTGTGATTTGGATATATAGTTACTCCTATAATTATCTTTCCTGTATGTTGTTTGTTATACATATAGTGCCATGGTTTTGATATCCGTCCCCGTCGGCCCTCGTCCTTGTTATGATTCAGATGTGGTATATATATTCTCTTTTAAAACTAGTTGCATTTCGTGTTTATGACAAATTATGCCCATCAAGTTGACATAGATTTTTTTTTCTAGGAGGTATGTGAACCGGAAATTCCAACCGACCCTATTGTCGAGAGGTTAAATTTAGTTGAAAGAGAAAATGAGTACTTGAAAGAAAAATTGAAAAGAATTGAGGGGGAGAAGATGGAATTGGAGTTGCATGTTGCCGATGTCGTCGATGATCACAATATCAAGATGGAGAAAATGCGCTTGAAGATTAGAAAGATTAGAAAATATGCCATCGATAGTGAGGCTTGGTATCATTATGCTGTTGGATCCATTGTTACCTTAGTTGTGATCTTGATCATATTTGTTGTTGCATTTAAATGCTTTAGCTAGAGAGTTATTTGTTTGTTGCATTTAAGTGTTGTATGAACTTGTATTAATTTGGTCTATTCGGTGTTGTGTAATGAAGATGAGCCGGCAATGGATGTACGATGACCGATGCTCTCCCCAGTTCGTTGAGGGCGTGCATACTTTTCTGCTTGCGGCTGAGGCAAACAAGCGGGCAGATGGTTTTATGCCTTGTCCATGTGCTCGCTGTAAGAATGGTCACAATTACTCTACGTCAAGAACCATTCACGTCCACCTGTTTAAGTCCGGTTTCATGCCCCACTATAATGTTTGGACCAAGCACGGAGAAAGAGGGGTTATGATGGAAGACAATGAAGAAGAAGAGGACGACAACAGCTATCTTGGCCATGGGTTCCCTGAATACGATGATACAACAATGGGGGAAGAAGCTGAGCCGATAATGCGGGAAGAAGCTGAGCCGGCAATGCAGGAAGAAGCTAAAGAAGAGGCATCAGATGAGCCCGTTGATGATCTAGGTCGGGCCATTGCCGATGCAAAGAGAAACTGCGCAAGTGATTTGGAGAAGAAGAAGTTGCAGCGCATGTTAGAGGATCACAAAAAATGTTGTACCCGAATTGCGTAGGTGACAAGAAAAAGCTGGGCACCACACTGGAATTGCTGCAATGGAAGGCAGAGAATGGTGTATCTGACAAGGGATTTGGAAAGTTGCTGGTAATGATAAAGGATATGCTTCCAAAGGACAACGAATTGCCCGAGAGTACGTACGAAGCAAAGAAGGCTGTATGCCCTCTAGGGTTAGAGGTGCAGAAGATACATGCATGCCCTAATGATTGCATCCTCTACCGCGGTGAGTACGAGGATTTGAACGCTTGCCCGGTATGTGGTGCATTGCGCTATAAGATCAGCCGCGATGACCCTGGTGATGTCGAGGGCGAGCGCCCCAGGAAGAAGATTCCTGCCAAGGTGATGTGGTATGCTCCTATAATACCACGGTTGAAACGTTTGTTCCAAAACAAAGAGCATGCCAAGGCGATGTGATGGCACAGAGAAGACCGTAAGAAAGACGGAAAGTTGAGAGTACCCGCTGACGGGTCGTAGTGGAGAAAAATCGAAAGAAAGTACGGGAAGGAGTTTGCAGATGATGCAAGGAGCGTATGGTTTGGTCTAAGCGTAGATGGCATTAATCTTTTTGGGGAGCAGAGAAGCAACCATAGCACCTGGCCTGTGACTCTATGTTTGTATAACCTTACTCCTTGGTTGTGCATGAAGCGGAAGTTCATTATGATGCCAGTGCTCATCCATGGCCCTAAGCAACCCGGCAACAACATTGATGTGTACCTAAGGCCATTAGTTGAAGAACTCTTACAACTGTGGAATGGAACATGCGTACATGCGTGGGATGAGCACATGGGGGAAGAATTTGACCTAAAGGCGTTGCTGTTCGTGACCATCAATGATTGTCCTGCTCTCAGTAACCTTTCTGGACAGACAAACAAGGGATACCGCGCATGCACGCACTGTTTGGACGATACCGACAGTATATATTTGGTTAATTGTAAGAAGAATGTGTACCTGGGACATCGTCGATTTCTTCCGAGCAGGCATCCCGTAAGAAAGAAAGGAAAGCATTTCAAAGGTGAGGCGGATCACCGGACGAAGCCTCGCCACCATCCTGGTGCTGATGTACATGATATGGTCAAGGATTTGAAGGTGGTCTTTGGAAAGGGTCCTGGTGGACAACCTGTTCCGAATGACGCTGACGGACGCGCACCCATGTGGAAGAAGAAATCTATATTTTGGGACCTGCCCTATTGGAAAGACCTAGAGGTCCGCTCCGCAATCGACGTGATGCACGTGACGAAGAATCTTTGTGTGACCCTGCTTGGCTTCTTGGGCGTGTATGGGAAGACAAAAGATACACCTGAGGCATGAGAGGACCAACAACGTATGCATGGAAAAGACGGCATACATCAGGGTCATGCAAGCTATGCTCTTACCAAAGAAGAGAATGAAATCTTCTTTGAATGCCTGCTCAGTATTAAGGTACCATCTGGCTTCTCGTCGAATATAAAGAGAATAATAAACATGGCAGAGAAAAAATTCCAGAACCAAAAGTCTCATGACTGCCACGTGATTATGACGCAACTGCTTCCGGTTGCATTGAGGGGGCTTCTACCGGAAAACGTTCGATTAGCCATTGTGAAGCTATGTGCATTTCTCAATGCAATCTCTCAGAAGGTAATCGATCCAGAAATCATACCAAGGTTAGAGAATGATTTGGTGCAATGTCTTGTCAGTTTCGAGTTGGTGTTCCCACCATCCTTCTTCAACATCATGACGCACGTCCTAGTTCACCTATGCGAAGAGATTAACGTTTTGGGTCCTGTATTTCTACACGATATGTTCCCCTTTGAGAGGTTCATGGGAGTCTTAAAGAAATATGTTCATAACCGTGCTAGGCCAGAAGGAAGCATCTCCAAGGGCCGTCAAAATGAGGAGGTCATTGAGTTTTGTATTGACTTTATTCCTGACCTTAAGCCGATTGGTGTTCCTGAATCGCGGCATAAGGGCAGACTGGATGGAAAAGGCACGCTAGGAGGGGAACAAATAATATGTATGGACAGACATTCTCTCACTGAAGCACACTACACAGTTCTACAGAATTCCGCCTTGGTGGCTCCGTATATGTATGAACACAAGAATTTGCTATGCTCCAAACACCCGGAGCGGTCTAATGACTGGATTACACGTGAACAAACCAGGAGTTTTGCCAGCTGGTTGCAGACACGTACCATGCATGACACCTCTATTGAAGATGACCTGTACTTGCTGTCCCAGTTACCATCTTCGAATATAATGACTTTCAAAGGGTACGAGATAAATGGTAATACATTTTACACGATTGCCCAAGATAAGAAGAGCACCAACCAAAACAGTGGTGTCCGCTTTGATGCAGAAACCAAGACGGGAAAGGAAACATATTATGGTTATATACAGGACATATGGGAACTTGACTATCGACGTGGTTTGAAGGTCCCTTTGTTTCGGTGCAAATGGGTCAATATGACACGAGGCGGTGTAACGGAAGACCCGCAGTACGTAATGACAATAGTGGATCTCAACAATCTTGCGTATGCAAACGAACCATTCGTCCTAGCCAATGTTGTGGCACATGTTTTTT
>NW_025239408.1:0-3901 GCF_018294505.1 Triticum aestivum
GAACGTGTCGGTCATCAGCAAGTGGGTCCGGGCTGTAGCACTGGGCTAGCAGGACTCCGGTAAACCGGGCTGTAGCGGGCTAACAGGACTCCGGTACTCAAAGCGTGACATTTCCCCGAAGGGACAGACATAGGAACGAAGAAGGACACATGCCGGCCAGCCTAAGTGTTCCAGAGCAGTAGCAAGCTACCATGGCTCAGCGGTAACACTAGGAGACATTTCCCGGTAAGAGAGGCTACTAAAGATAAACAACTAGATGGTCAGATCCCACACATACCAAGCATTTCAATCATACACACAATATGCTCGATATGTGCAAATACAACGAAGCATCACAACATGACTCTACGACACAAGTACTTTATTTAAGGCTCAGGGAGCCATACATAACATACACAAAGGTACGGGTCTCACGACCCAACATTCAAGTCATACAGTCATACAAACCAGCAGCGGAAGTAACTTGTCTGAGTACAGACAACGAGTAAAATAAAAGAGGCTTGGAAAGCCTAGCTATACTACATGGTCCTTCACAAGCTCAGGGTCACCACCTGGGTCTTTAGCCTACTCGTTGATGTCAACGTCTACATAGAACCCATCAGAAGGGGTTGCAGCGTCTTCTGTAAAAATGTAAATTATAGCAACATGAGTACAAAGGTACTCAGCAAGACTTACATCAGATCCTACATACATGCATAGTATCAAGAAGGGTTGGTGGAGTTATTGCAGCAAGCCAGCTTTGACTCTTGGCTAGACTATCCTAAGATACTCCAACTTGAATTGGTTTTGCGCACACGAGTCCACTACTCACCAATTCAATACGCTACCGAGGATTCGCCTCCGTCTTCCTACGGAAGAGCCATCCTCGGCACTCACACTTATCTTGAGGCTTTTAGTAGTTTCCATTTACTTGTCTATGAACTGTATAGGCAACCAAGTAGTCCTTTACCGCGGACGCGGCTATTCGAATAGATCATGATAACCCTGCAGGGGTGTACTTCTTCATACACGCTCTCACCACTTACCGCCGTTTACACGACATGTACTCGGCAACCTTCAAGCGGAAGCTCAACGTGGGTGTCGGCCACGACCTACCTAATCACCTAAGCCTCCAGTCCAGGTTTATCGCCTATTCAGGTTCCATCCGCAGGGAGTCCGGCCGAGGTTTCCCATACGGCCCCGAACGATGTGAACAGGGTTCCCGAGATACCTAACGGGTATTCGGTACACCCGGCCATGTACCTACCGCATCACAGCCCACCCCTACGGTCAGCGCTGTCCATGGCCTCCAGTAGGCTACAAACACCAGAAACTACTTGCAACTCCTGGACGGAGAACTAGGGTGAATAAGAAGCCGAGAGGGTCCATTGGTTTCGGGCCCAATGCATGGTAGTAGCTGATTCTTAAATCACACATACAGATCTCAGTGCTTAAGGTCGGCTTCAATGAAACAACCCACCATGTACTCCTACATGGCCTCTCATCGATACCTTTACCAAATCGTGTTCACCACACCACTCTCATTACCGACATAATCATTTCACTCTAGCCCATCACCCAGATGAACCAGACCTGACACGACTTTAAGCATAGCAGGCATAGCAAGGTAGGAACAACACATACATATGGCTCAATCAACTCCTACACATGCTAGTGGGTTTCATCTAGTTACTGTGGCAATGACAGGTCATGCAGAGGAAATGGGTTCAACTACCGTAGCACACAGCAGTTTGAAACGCGTTGTCTTAATGCAGTAAAAGAGAGCAGGAGCGAGAACATGGGATTGTATCGATATGATCAAATGGTTGGTTGCTTGCCTGATGGTTCGATGCACTGATACGGTTCTTCGTTAGGGTAATCACGGTACTCCTCGGAGGCAGAACCTGTCGCAAAGGACACCGATACACAACCATCACCAAACAATGTGCAACAATATGATGCATGCATGAAACATGGCAATATGAGTGTGTTGGGCTAATGCAACTAAAACCAGAAGGGTTTGAACAAATTTGAATCAAAGATTCAAATTTCAAACTCAAACATGGCCTTTTAAAGTGCTTTTCCTTATTCTTCTTAAAACATCAATTTAACTTGTTTGATCATGCATGAAAATAGTACAGATGGATAGATTGGATTTTTCTGATCATTTTTCATATATAATTTGTCCAATTTGGAGTTACAGATTAAAAGTTATGAATTTTTGAAGTTTAAATAATATTCTGGAATTTCCTGATTTAAATTAAATCCAGAAATATATATATTGCGCCAGCATGACGTCAGCATGACGTCAGTGGTCAACTGCGGCTGGCTGGGGTCAAACCTGACGTGTGGGGGCCACACGTCAGTGACAGGGGGGTTTAACAGGGTTAAATTAATCCTAATTAGGGATTAGTGGCGCTGGGGCCCACTGGTCAGTGTCAGGGGGGGTAGTTAGTTTAACTAATTCGGTTAGTGCTAATCCTAATTAGCTACAGGGCTGGGCCCACCTGTCAGGGACACAGGGGGGTTCCTGCCGTGGTCAAGGTGGGTCAAACCCACCGGCGACATGACGCCGGCGAGGCCCGAGACGGCGGCGCGATGCGGAAACGCGCTACAGGGCACGGGCGAGGCCGTGCTTGGGCTCGTTGGAGAGCCCTTGCTCCCGCGCGTCGAACGGTGGTGGTGGCCGTGCCTGTGGTGGCCGGTACCGACGACGGCGAGCTCGTGAGCGGCGGCCGGAGTTCGGGTGCGGTCGGAATCGGCGTTGCAGGGCGTTATGGGAGGTGTTGGTGCGTGCTACATGCTCCTGGTGAGGTGTGGAGCACGATGGTGTGCTCGGCTTCGAGCTACAACGGCTCCAGCCACGGCGGCGACGAGGCACGGCGGCGGCGAGCTTCGGAGCTCAAGGGGGCGGCAGCTACAGGATGGTAGGGACGACGGGGCAAGGGGGAATCGGGTCAGTGGCTCACCGCGGAGCTGCAGGGATGGTTAGCGGGCTCGGGGACGTCCGGTAGCTCTCGATTCAACGGCGACGATCTCCGTTGGCCGAGGAGGGGAACAGCGACGTGGGCGGCGATGCAGGGCTTCCGGAGACCCGTGGATCGGTGGGGAGGAAGAGGGGGTCGAGGCAGAGCTCCTGAGCTCAGCGGAGGGGCAAGGGGTGGCCGGTGACGGCTGCTATGGCGAACGGCGGCGATGGTGGTGTTCGGCCGTGAGAGAGAGAGAGCGAGGGAGAGGAGGGAAGAACCGAGGGAGAGTGAGAGAGAGCAGGGGAGGGGGCGTGGCGTCGTCCGGGGCATCGAGAGGAGGAGGGGAGGGCAGGCAGGCAGGCGAGCAGGTGGCGTGGCGCGGTGGCGCGCGTGCGCCGGCCACACTCCCCTCCCTCTGTCGAGGACGAAGACGACAGAGGAGGGAGGCGGGCTAGGCCGCCTGCTAGCTGGGCCGGCTAGCTGGCTGGGCTGCACAAGGAGGAGCCCAGGTAAGCTCCTCCTTTTATTTATTTTTCTTTTTCTAATTTCTGACATTTGTTTTGATTTAAATAAAATATTAAATCATTTATTTACCTTATGCCAATTTTTGCAGGAGCTAGATATATTATTCCAGAGCTCCTTTATAATTGGCATAATATTTGGACATATATTAATATATATAAATAATATATTTCCAATGCAAATATTTATGCATTAATTCCAAATGCCCAAAATAAATACCTATGAGCTCTTAAAAATATTGGTTTGATTTTTATCTCTGTCCAATATTTTCAGAGAGCAACATGAGCATTTTCTTGGACCCTTTTGGAGAAATTTTTATTTGGATCATTTTCAAAAATGATTCTGAGGGTTTCACAGATCCCCATTTCAAATTAAATGGAAAATTTAAACATGATGCACACACTCTGATGCATGACTAGCTAGGGTGTGAC
>NW_025239409.1:0-3901 GCF_018294505.1 Triticum aestivum
AAAGCACGCCGGAGCAAGCGCTCGCCGGCCGCCACCTACGGGAGGTGTCTTTCCCTTTGGATAAGCCGTGGTTGGGCTTTTGGGGGCGGGCTCCCCTGCAAAAATGATTGGCAAACCAGATTATGAAATGGGCCATGGGAACATTACAAATTGATCAGAGCTCCTGCGTCGAATAGTAGGCCATAGAAAAAAAAAAGACAACAGAGCATACTTTTGGAGAAATTGCTTTTGGAGGCCGAGCTCCATGAAGGCCCCAAAATGCAAAATTCAAAAGTCATGAAAATTCATATTTTTACATTTCAGAAAATTCTGAAAAGAATAAAGATATACATGAAGACATAATGCACAAGTGCGTAAATTTTCATGACAAAATACGTTCAAATGAGGGTTGTGCAAAAAAAAATTCTAGGGCCTTTTTAACACATGACACTATTCATCGTCTCAGACCATGAATTTGTATTTTTTTTATACATGTCGTATTTCATCCTGAAATTTTACACACATACACCTCACATCCTTGTTTGCTTGTACAAGAAAATTCAAATTTTTTTGAAACCAAAATTTTGGATTTTGAATTTTACAAAAATTCAGCCTCCATGGAGGCCGAGATCCAAAACACCACACACTCATACTTTTGCTAAAAAAAAAATACAATAGAGCATAGGGCACCTCCAAAACCGTCCCATAAAACGGGCATATATAGTGCTTGTACTTAGACTGGTCCGGACGTGTCCCATAAAACGGACATAGTGTTTGTAGTTAGATTGGTCTAGACGTGTCCATGGACATAGATATGGGAGTCGGCCATCCAATGTCGTGCCTAACGTGTCCGCTTGCATTTGAAGCGTGAATTGAACAAGTTAGACGAATTTTATTTAAACCAGACCAAATTCATGAAAAGTTTGACATACTTCATTAAAAAATCGCACATGACAGATGTTATCCTATTCTAAATCTTCACCGGACATGAGCACGTCTGTGTTCCATATCCTAGTCTTTGTCGGTTGTGGACGGTGCCGTCTTCCATGTCCTACTCTTTTGGGGAGTTAATCGTGTGGCAGTTTACGTCCTTGCCCGAGGTGAAGTCCATGATAGAGTGGACGGACCGGCCTTGTGGTCGCTACAGCCCGGCGCATAGGACGCGGAGGTGGCCATGTTCTCCGTGCTCCTGTATGTGATTGTCTGCGTCGCCTCCGCCTCCGCCTCCACATGCTCGAACATGGCGTTGTGTCCGCCTCCATGATGCACATCCACCACCACTCACGGGCGCTGCGACAGGACTCGTACAATGCACGCTGCTCATCCACTAAGGTCGGGTTTTTCGTGACCATGGTCGCGATGGCATTCTCGTTCACCGGCTAGTTGCCAGATCCTCTAGGACAACCAAAACTATTTGGCGCGTAGGTCACCTGATAAAGACCTCGCGTGTTAACCCTAGCTTCCCGCTAGGTACATCAGCCCAGCCGAAGTGCCCATTTCCGGTTTTGGGAGAAACTTCCCAAATCGATTTTCTCTTTTTCTTGTTTTTTATTTTGATTTTTTATCCTTTCTTTTTTGGTTTTTCCTTTCTCTTTTAATATTGGCCATTTCTTTTCAAAAAATCAAGTTACTGGACATTTTTGGAAACTCATTTTTTTCATTGAATACAAAATTTGTTCATCGAATTCGAAAATTGTTCATCAAGTTTTCTAAATGATTCATTATATTAAAAAAAATCATAGAATTCAAAAACTATTATTGAACTCAAAATTTGTTCATCAAATTCAAAAAATGCTCATTGAATTGATTTTGTTCATCAAATACAAAAAATGTTCATCGAAATTCAAAGCAGACATATACGAATTCCCGTTGGATGAAAAAAGTGGTCTGGACGTATAGTGGAGCTTTGAGGGTCCGTTTTGGACCCACACTTACCAAATTTGCGGTTTATGCAAAAGCTTGAAAAACCATTTCTCCGTCAGAAGATGAAAATCATGTGGGATAGGAAAAATGGTTACACGTTAATCATGAAGTGCATTGGCTGACAAAATATTATACATACACCTGGGATATCATCAGTGGGCCACAATTTTTGGGCGTGGTGGCAACACGAATGGGGGCCCAACACTAGTTTACTCTTCTGGTCCGTCGGTCAGTTAGGGGCCCAACCAACGCCAACCAACACGAATGGTACGATGGAGTGAAGCCAACCTCTGCACTGCTGGCTGCTGCGCCGTCTTCCTCTGCCTCACTAAAAAAGCTAGGTCTTGCCGCCGCCGCCGCCGGCGAGATGAGCGCGGCCGAGGATGCCCGCCGCCGTACCACGCGCACGCGCCTACATCCACATACCCACGCGAGTGAGCCGGGCCAAGCAGTGGCCCGCCGCCGCAGCACGCCGCTCCATCCCCATCCCCAAATCCACGCCAGTCACGACGGCGACGGAGTGGCCCGCCGCCGCAGTCCGCGCCTCCATCCCCAGGCCCACGCGATCGAGGAGGGCGACGGAGTGGCTCTCCGGCGCAGCACGCGCCTCCGTCCCCAGGTCCACCCGAGCGCAGAGGCAGCCGGAGTGACCCTCCGCAGTCGTCGTCGCCGCCGCCGCGGCAGCTCGCCTGCGGCGCTGTCCTCGCCTCTTGAGGACTACGATCTCCTGTGGGAGATCCTCCTCCGCCTCCCGCCGGAGCCCTCCTCCCTGCTCCGTGCCTCCGCCGTCTGCAAGCGCTGGCGATGCGCCGCCACCGACCCCAGGTTCCAACGCCGATTCTGCCAACACCACCGGAAGCCGCCCCTCCTCGGTTTCTTCGAGCCCAGCGCAGATGGTATCGTGTTCAAACCATTCCTGGACCCTCCCGATTGTATCCTCCTCAGCGCTTCGACATAAGACGCCATGGCATTGACAGTGGCCGTGGCGCGGGGGTCAAACTGCTGGGGTGCCGCCACGGTCGCCTCCTCCTCATGCCCTGGCAGCAACGGGCAGAGCTTATTGTAATTGCTCCCTTCACCGGCAAGAAGTTCTGCCTGACCGTTCCGTCCAAGTTAACGGGGGACTGCTACCTTGATGGGGCGGTGCTCTGCGCTGCTGCTGACCATGGCCACGTGCACGGAAGCTGCCACTCAAGCCCATTCAAGGTGGTCTTGCTGTCGACGAGCGCCTACCGTAGTGGTCCACAGCCCGCCTTTGCATGCGTTTACTCCTCGGAGACTGGCATATGGAGCGATCTCATCTCCACGCCCACTCCATATCAGCTTCATGGCGCTTATATTCATGCGTCACTTGTTGGTAATTCACTTTACTGGATGTGCGACGATTACATTTTTCAGTTTGATTTGGATGGTCAAAGCCTAGCTTTGATCAGAGCGCCTCCCAGAATAAATGATGTCCGCCACAGGTATGACCAACGTGAGATCATCCAGGTGGTGGATGGCGTTGTTGGTTTTGCCATATTGTGTCGCTATTACCATAACATTCAAATGTGGCAAAGGGAGGTCGATTGTCATGGTGTTACCAAGTGGGTGTTGTGGAAAACAGTTGAAATGAATAACATTCATGGGATCCCTCATGGGAATGAAGGAGAGATACCAGACTTGATATTCAGACTGAGATATGCTGAGGATACCGATGATATATTTATATATGTGGGCAGCAGTATCTATATGGTTCAACTTAAGTCGATGCAATCTAGCAAACTTTGTGAAACCGGTTATATTATGTGCCAACATTCTTTAAAGAGTTTCTATATGCCAGGTGATTGTTCTTCATTAGTACTAATATCGTAGGAGTATCCTAATCTTGTTATGTTTTTTACATATATGCTTGAATACCTTTGCTAGACAAATGAGCTTATAGCCGTAATGTTTAGTATATGTTATCATTTAATATAGCCATACTTTGTGTTATCATTTAATATACTTGTCTTTCATC
>NW_025239410.1:0-3901 GCF_018294505.1 Triticum aestivum
AGATCTGTGACCACCGGTGAGGAGGGAGAGAGAGGCCGTCTTTTTAGATCTAGAGAGAGGGTGGTAGTGTGAGAAGCAAGTTGGCAGCCCTTAGCAAGAAAGCGCTGAAGCTCCAACCTATATATCTTTTTTATACTACTAGTACTGGAGGTGGAGTAGTGGCAGAGTAGTTTATATTTTCTCTGTGTATAGTACCAGTTAGTCGTGCTTCAAAACTGAATGACACACCATTAAAAAAATAAAGGTCGATAACTAATGCGGCACCTCGGGCCAACGCGGCCAGATCACATTTTGCACGAGAAATTACACACCATGTTGACATGTGGTCCCGTTCCAACATATCAGTGAGACAACGGCGAGTAGTAGTATTTCCGAACGGACGTGTAGGCCGGGGCGCCTCTTCGTGAACCGTGGCAAACTGGCAACCGTCCACCGAGTCTTCCCCTTTCCCTTTCAATTTGGAACTGCTGTCGCACGCTCTTCCTCTCCCTCCTCCATTTTCCTTCAGCCCTTCGCCCTTCCTTCTGCCATTGTTCGATCGTCTTCACCATGGAGGGAACAGGCCGGAAACGACCCCGTTATTCTTGCCCCGATCTGAAAGATGACATGGTGGAGGAACTCATTGATCGATGCGACATCATCACCTCGGCTAGCATGGCAGGTTCATTCAAGCCCATTCTCGACTCAAGTAATAACATCATTATAAGGAACCCAAGAGTCAAGGAGCGGTTTGATCTCCCCTATCTTCTGTGTCGTGACCCTGATGACTGGCACCGGGATGACGGAGGCCTCTCCATGTGCAAGTTGATGCCGCTTGATAATGATACGTATGATGTTAAGATGCCATCGCTTGAGGGTAAGGCTTGGGCAGGCGCAAATGGAGAGTGGGTTGTTTACATTGGGTCCAACTGCGAGTGGGAACTTGTGAATGTGTACACTCGTGACCGGGTTCCACTTTCAAAAATCTCAGCATATTACCCAGAGGTTGAGCACACCGGTATTGTACACACGTTCAAATACGATCATGGTGACTGTCTTCTACGGAAGATAGCAATTTGTCGAGTTCCTAGCCGCTCTTGGAATTACAATAACTATGAAGTTGTTGCTATCTTCGACAAGCTTGTTGCCGTCCTTCATGGTTTGACTGGATGGATATTGCTCAAAATCAGTTTCTGTACACGGATGAGTGCTGTGATGCAATTCAATACGAGGGCCTTGTGTTTGCTGCCACCACTCGTGGCACTGTGTTTGCATGGAATCCTTATGATTTCGGTACGTTTGTCTTCCACCGTAATTATAATTGTTTCATCCACATGCTTGCGGGTTAGCAAGTTTCCCTTTACTAATTAACCTTCTTCTCGTGTTTCCAAGGTCCTCTGAACATTCCACCACCTATACTTGAAAATTTTTATAACCAAGGGGGAGATGATGAAGGTGATGATCACGAGCATGAGGACAAGTAGCGTCCACATACTCTGTGGCGCCTTGCAACTAATTCCGATGGATCACCTCTTCTTGTGTGTATACAGCCCAGTTATGATGTTACTACTAAGGAAGCAGGTGTAGTCTCCCATGGTCGCACTCTCCGGACCTATTCCAACACCCGTTGCATGGTATTCGGGATGGATGCTAGTGTGCTAGCGCCAACTCCTTCTCCCTGATACAGAATTGATAGTCTTGGAGAAAACTCACTCTTCCTTGGACAAAACTATCCAATGATGCTGAAAGGCGATCCAACTGCTGTTGACACAACGTTACTACCATTTATGAGAAGCAATTGTCTCTATACCTCGGACATTTGGGTGGTTCCCTACCCTGGTACTGATATAGTAGGCCACTTCAGCCTGGATGATCAGTCCTGCGTTGGTCTCCAGATCGACAATGGATGGCCCATCCCAGAGAATCACTTGTGGTTCAAAGCAAGCGTTTCCAACGCCGAGGAATGGTTGAGTTGAAGTTCATTTCATTGCTTGTTATTTGTTGTGTGGTGAAAACTTTAGTATTTATAATGTATCCTTGTTGTCGATGTGGGTTGATGACCTGTTGTATGTAATAAAATGATATGCCTGTGATAAACTTACTAAATTTATGAATGGCTTTCGAGTCGCTTCTCTAAGTGAGTGGTGCGACGAGGCAAAAAAATATTTTCCGAATACATAATTGTACGTGCATTGCAACAGGTTATTGGATGAGGCCAATCAACAATAGTACTCCCTCCATTTTTGTATACAAGGCCACAAACTCGGATTACAGGTACCAATTTAAAATTTAATGCTTGCTTTACAACTCAACTTTTCTTCTTGTTTACCGGGATCATTAATGCTCCGCATGCATGCAAAGAAACTGAGTGGAGGAAGTAGATGACTGTCATTATGACTGCATGCATGCAAGTATTAAACATATTGTTAGTACAAGAAAATATCATTAACTTTGCCTCGATTACTGTTGGTGGCCTTGTATAGATGCAAAGTGTATAGTCCATAGTGGCCTTGTATATAAAAATGGAGGGAGTACTAGCTTCACATGCTTCACACTATTTGTACTAGCTTCACATGCTTCGCGCGTCAGGCGGGTGTTTATACTGTAGCCATATGTTAATATGTGTTTGTTGTACGTAACCAGCACCTCGAATCCTCGATACTAGTACAATATAGTAAGTAGTAGGAGTAGTAGGGTGGCATGGGCCAGAACAAGAATTCACGTCCAGGAGTACGGCACACGCCACCACCACGACATCCATCTGACACCATATTATTTCTTGGACTTTGTGCTAGAGCAATCTCTTCAACCTCGTCGTTTCGCTAACTTCAGCCATCGCGCGGCGGGTGAGGTGGGGGTTTGCCGATAGTCGGTTTCCTCAACTGCGGTCCCACTTGTAAGGCCAACTCCAACGCACGACCCCAAACGGACCTCCGTTTTGCACAAATTCCAATGACAATTTTGACTAGAAAAGCAAGACCAAAGAAAACAAGAACCACAAGAATACATTTTACTAGTACTCTAGAAGATATCCAGCTTCCATAACCGCTCCTGTAAGTTGGATTAGTGCCTTCTCGATGCATTCATTGTTGATTTGCGGAGGCTCGATCTTGCGTGCTTCTTTATTCTTCGACTGTAAAGAAGTAGACGTTGCTTCCTCGCATCTAGTCTCATGTCTAGCCTCTATTCTAGTAGGAGTATCAACAAGTGCATGATACGTCTCTAAAATATCTATAATTTTTTATTGTTCCATGCTACTTTATCTATTATTTTGGACTATATTGGGCTTTATTTTCCACTTTTATATTATTTTTGGGACTAACCTATTAACCGGAGGCCCAACCCAGAATTGTTGTTTTTTACCTATTTCAGTGTTTCGAAGAAACGGAATATCAAACGGAGTCCAAACGGAATAAAACCTTTGGGAACGTGATTTTCTCACCAAATGTGATCCAGGAGACTTGGACCCTACTCCAGGACATAACAGAGGCGGTCACGAGGGTGCCCCCCCTAGGGCGCGCCCCCTGCCTCGTGGCCCCCCTATTGCTCCACCGACATACTCCTTCCTCCTATATATACCTACGTATCCCCAAACAATCAGAACAGGAGCCAAAACCTAATTCCAGCGCCGCAACCTTCTGTATCCATGAGATCCCATCTTGGGGCCTATTCCGGAGCTCCGCCGGAGGGGGCATCCACCACGGAGGGCTTCTACATCGACACCATAGCCCCTCCGATGAAGTGTGAGTAGTTTACTTCAGACCTTCGGGTCCATAGCTAGTAGCTAGATGGCTTCTTCTCTTATTTTGGATCTCAATACAATGTTCTCCCCCTCTCTCATGGAGATCTATTCGATGTGATCTTCTTTTTGCGGTATGTTTGTTGAAACCGATGAATTGTGGGTTTATGATCCAGTTTATCT
>NW_025239411.1:0-3901 GCF_018294505.1 Triticum aestivum
CACATTACGCCTCTCTTACGCTGAGAAATGCCCGGTCCACGTGGCATAATCTCATAACTCCGAGTGTCCCTCGACCATAGAGAATGTGCGACTGCCTCGACTGCCACACACTAATCAGACCTTGCAGGTCAAAGCCCCTAAAAAACAGGTCATTTAGACCTCGGACATGGTTAGACAAGTCCGGCGTAACTTAACAAGGGGCTTCCCAGCCGCATTTCCCCTTTTTTATAAAGGGCCGCGCATATAAATGATGAGAGCCAATAAAGCTCAATTTTCTTCATCCTCATAATTATACTTCATTTTAATACAACTTT
Organism: Triticum aestivum; assembly: GCF_018294505.1. Lineage (NCBI taxonomy): Eukaryota > Viridiplantae > Streptophyta > Magnoliopsida > Poales > Poaceae > Triticum > Triticum aestivum. Next base: position 315 of record NW_025239411.1, read on the forward strand.
TGCACGATATTTCTTAGAAACTAAGTCCTTCTCTTTTACAGATGAAGCACGTGCTACACCCGTCCAGGATACAACACAACGGAGACACAGGCGCAGACGTGCACCAGGGACCTGTTGCAAGGATTCTTTTCAGATTAAGACCCTGCGTAAACCTTTCTTACTGTCTCTTGTTGATACACATCCCTCGGTTTCCTATTATAGCCGAGGAGGTGGCTGGCGTTTTGGCATCGGCCGCGTCAGAAGTTCCCATCTGTACCTGGACACTAGGGGCTTAGGGCATTATTCTGCCCGGTATTATAAAGACCGAACACCTCAGGGAGTGTTCGGCGTCTTGAGTTAGGCCTTATATGCATCAGCTCCGAATCATGTCTTTGGTAAAATGTTGGGTTTGCCCGGCTCCTGTGTTTTGCTGCCTTATGTTCTGTATCATCGGCTAACGCGGCACCAGGAGAACTACTGCGATTGTGCCCCGGTTCGGCCGGGCGAGCACCTCAGTAGAGAAAGCCGAAAACTGATTGTCATGATATAGCGAGAGACTGGTCAACCACTCGATCGACGATTGGAATGTTTAGAATTCCTCCGCTTTGACGAAGGGCTTATTCCCGGTCAGGCACATACGCGTCCCGAGTTCGGAGAAGAGCGGTGCCACCAGGGGCTATATAGTAGCCCCACATTCGAGCTCCTATGGCTAAGTGAAAGTGATAAAGCATTATAGTCCGGTTGCCTAGTTTGCTACGCTATCACCTCCTTAAAAGGACCAAGACATTGAATTAAGTGTGAAAAAGCGCTTTTCTTTTTGCAAACACCCTCGCACCATGTGCGTGGGGGCTGAAGCCAAAGACTGCCATCTTTCAGATTATACATATACGGCCGCACAGGAGATAGTCCAATACTTGAACGCACAAGTATAAAAAGCTATTGCATTATAAACACGATCTACGAAATCATAAATGTCATTCAAACATAACATCTTTCGAGCACTGCGACTCTATTAAACGAGCGCCTTGTAGGACTTCCTCAAAATAGTGCTCGGTGGGGAATCAGCTTCTGTCCGAACCCCGGGACGCAACAGCGGTGGCATCCATCTCCGCCCAGTATGTCTTACCACGGGCGAGAGCCATCCGTGCACCTTCTATGCATGTCGATCGCTTCATCGCCTCAACACGCAGCACCGCCTCAAGGAATTGCTGCAGCAAGCCAAAATAACTCTTCGGCTTGGGCCTTTTCGGCCACAGATGAGTGACCACGTCCGTCATGGCAAGTCCGGACAATCTATTCAGCTCGGCCCACTCAACTAACCGATCACTCAACGGAAGTGGACGCTCCGAACTATGGAACTGAGACCAGAACAGCTCTTCCATTTCGTGATCCTTCTGGCTTTGGAAGTGCACGACTGCGTCCGCCGCACTCGCTGCTAAGTCCAGATATGGATCCTCCGCACCGTACAACTGGCCCAGCTGAGCATACTTCAGATCTGTGAACTTCCTACGCAGCATAAAGGGCTTTCCAGCCACAATGTCTCCAATCTGACGCAGTTCCTCCTTCATAGCCCGCATCACAATACGGGTATCCTTGGCTTCGGCGTCGGCCTTCTTTAGGTCCTCTCGTTCCGCTCGGTGTTCTCCTTCAAGAACCTCCTGGCGATTGGTAACAAATTTTAATTTCGCGGCCATTCCGGCCATCTCCTCCCTGCTGCGGCAATGAGCAACCTTTTCGGCTTCTAGCTCTTCCATTGCCTTCGAGGCAGCCGCCTTGCTTTTTCTGGCTTGCTCCTTGGCCCGAGCAAGTTCTGCTCGAAGGTCTTCCACAGCAGCAGCGCCATCTGCATCAAGCATACAAATTGTAATTAATGGGCGTCAGCTCCCTTACTAGGCGACCGCGGAGCAACCACATACCTTGTGACTCATCAAGTCGTTTATTGACTAGCGAGATGTCCGCATCTGCAGCGTCGAGTTGCCTCTTCAGCTTGGCAACTCCATCAGTCCGGCTGGCCACCGAACGTTCCGCCACCTGCATAGGAAAGGCGACAATTAATTACTGAGATTATGATCCTAGGCACGCTGTCGCTTTCGACAGCATACCAAGTCTCAGGGGCTACTATCTATACAGGGCGCACTTTACGTGCAAAACTGTCAAAAGGAATGTCATTTTTTGCGTACCTCAAACCCCGTCAGTAAACCTCCGACGGCCTCATACAACCTGCTTTCGGCGGATGAGATCCTCTCAATCACATTACCCATTAATGTGCGGTGGTCTTCTGAGATAGACGCCCTCTTGAGCAAATCCTGCAGCTCCACCGGCCGTACTCCAACGGGTGCCGAACTCTCCGGCCCCGCCGCACTCGGGGAGACCCTCCGTGATGACACCTCAGGGTCGCCCACCCTGCACGACGGGGCGGCAGATGGAGGCGTTTCACTCTCCATCATCTCCGGACGAAGGTCTCCCGACGATGAGCTGTGCTGAGATGGGCTGAGATCCGAACTACAAGGTGAAAACTTCGGTTACCTTTAGACATTAAGCAGGGGTGTCTACTATTACAAAATTCCTCCTTTTTTACTTACGGCTTGTTAGAGAGCTGATTCCTCCGAGCAGACAGTACGGCCGGGGCTCTTCCCGGCACAGGACCTTCCGGTGATTTCTTTCCCCGGTTTGAGGCCTTGGCTCCGGGTCTTCGGAAGCGGTCCTCTTCTCCCCCAGGAAGGAGGGACTCTCGATTCCTCCCTTACTAAAAGCCTCCTTGGTAGAGGTGGTAGTTTCCCTGCGCCCCCCTTCGCCCTCCTTCGAAGGTGCAACCTCCAACATTTTGATTAACACGGGATCCTGCGTGGTCTCAGGGAGGGGGGCCGGACACCGTATCAGTTTTGCTTGCGCTATCCACTCCTGTCCAGATAGCTGGTTAAAAGGCAAACCCACGATAAATAAATGGACGGCATCTCCGGACACAGGGCTACTTACTTGAGTATCCGGGCGATTGCATCTTAGGCCAGCATCCTCGGTCAATTCTGGATGCGTCTCTTGCGATCCGAAGAACAGTTTATACATCTCCACGGGTGTCAAACCCATGAAGTGTTGAAGAGCTCGTGGCTCCTCCAGATTAAATTCCCACAGGCGGAGGGGGCGACGATTGCAGGGCAGTAGGCGCCGGATCAACATGACCTGTACCACTGCGACTAGATTGATCTCCCTTTCTTGGAGGCCTCGAATCTGGTCCTGCAACATGGGGACGTCTTTGGGCGGCCCCCAGTCACGCCCCTTGCTGACCCATGACGTCAGCTGTTGTGGAGGACCCGAGCAAAAGACGGGCGGCGGCTTCTGCCTGCTGCCCCGAGGAGCGGTAATATAGAACCACTCTTGTTGCCACAAGCCGAGCTCCTCCTGAAAAGAGCCCTCGAGCCATGGAGCTTCGGCCCTCTTGCTTATAACCGCCCCTCCGCACTCTGCCTTACGCCCCTCTATCATCTTCGGCTCCACGTTGAAGGTTTTGAGCCACAAGCCGAAGTGACGGGTAGTGCGGAGGAAGGCTTCGCAGACGACAATTAATGATGAGATATGGAGGATGGACTCCGGAGCCAAGTCGTGGAATTCCA
>NW_025239412.1:0-3901 GCF_018294505.1 Triticum aestivum
TGTGCAGCCACAAACTACTATGGGCTCTAGCATAGTTGATTCAGTCGTGCGAACTCTTACAGTGGTAAACTAGCAGATATAGGGGAAAGTAGGTGTAACGGTCTTCCCAATCGTAAGGTGCTAGCGCTTTTGAAAGACTATGTCTCGGTCATCCATTTCTCAAACACCATGTAGTGCGAGAATTCCAATGGAGGAGATCGAGTCTTGTGGGGGAAAGTGCGCAAACCTCTACAGAGTGTATAAACTAATCATGGTTAGCCGTGTCCCCGGTTATGGACGTCTTGAGTATCTAGTACTTGGATTATCATGTGAATCTCATCATGTGACTTTAATTAATTTTATTGGGTTTTAATGATGATGTTTAATTGGGATTGAGAGGGTGTCTACACTCTCAATGTTTAACAACCACCATGATAGTTAAATAAAATTTATTCCTTTGTAGTAGGGAAAAATTGGCTTTACGCAAAACTGTAACCATAGAGCTTTCCACCAGCCATATATGCATGTAGTATAGCCTGTTTCTGTTCACTACTCTCTATGTGTTACATTGCCAGCATATTCCATGTGCTGACCCATTTTCGGGCTGCAACGTTCATGTTGCAGACTTTTCAGACGATGAGTAGGGAGCTTTAGGTCGTGGTTCTATACTCACCGATGCCGTTGGAGTTGATGGACTCACTCATCTTCCAAGCCTTCCATTGTTATCGTTATTAGATAGCCTTAAGCCATATTATTTGTAATAAGTTCTCTTTTGAGACACTTGATGTAATAAGTGTGTGATTGCTACTCTGTTATAAATCCTTCAAGTACTGTGCGTGTCAGCATTACTAATCCAGGGATGACACTGAAGCACAGAGATCAGACTGTTTGAGGTCTGGTCGCTACACTCTCCAACAAAGGCCACTTCGAGAGTATCTCTCTTAAAGACTTTCACATCCGTTAGTCCAGAGAGTGTATCATAACCAACAGAAGCCAATTGGCGAACAGAAAGCAAATGGTATTTAAGGGATTGGACAAGCATGACATTTGCAAGCGACATGTCATTTGTGATAGCCACCTTGCCCAACCCGAGTACCTTTCCTTTTGATCCTCCACCAAACATAATGCTCATAAATGGTTGAATAGCTTCCATGAAATCGTAGAGCAACTTGCTATCTCCGGTCATATGATTGGTACATCCACTGTCAATCACCCATTTTACTCCACCGGAGAAAGCAACCTACACACAATTATGACTTGGTTATAGGCACCCATTTTGCAATGGGACCTCTCAAGTTAGTCACAAGGATCTTAGGGACCCAAATAGCATACAACCGGAGTGCATTTCGAGGACCAACAAACTTTGCATAAACCTCTCCACCCTTAGCCTTACGAAGTACATAGGATGGAGGCATGAACTATTTTGGCTTGTTGAGAGTGGGCATGCCCCTCGCGACCTTCCCACTAACAACCTTACCTTTCTCCTTGCGCCCTTGTCGTACAAAAGTTTCTTTTAGAGGGGTGGTGCACTTTTGAGAGGATGTCTTCTTCTTGCTTGTGCTAGGGTCAAACCCGAGTCCCTCTTTGGCGAACACTCCATTGTGTTGGCTCAATTCCTAATTAAGGTTCTTTTTCCCTTGAGCACACGTCATGAGCCCTTTCTCGATTTGAGCCTTGATAAAGCGATTTTCCTCAAGAATAGATGCTAGATCACTACTAGAGTTAGTAGTACAAGCATCAACATTTATAATAGGAGAAGAGTAAGCCTTGGCTAGAGTTTCAAGATAAGTAAGCTTGAGTGTCTCAAAACTCTTTGTAAGAAGGGCGAGCTCTTCTTCCTTAGTCTTAAGGGACACGGATAGGAGCTCACAATCCTTAGAGAGAGAAGCATTCGACTTCACAAGCTTACTTTTATCATTCATCAACTCTTCGCAAGAGTCAATAGCCTTTTTCAAGGAGGCAAGATCTTCAGTATGAACATCAATGTTTGCACCAATTTTCAAGCATAGTTCATCATTTTGTGTTTCCTCACATTGGACTTTCCACTTAAGGATTTCATATTTTTCCTTTTCCTCGGTGACGAGGGTTTCGAGTTCCTTAATGGTGATGGTGTTCTTACTCACCATCTCCATAAGCATACGAAACATAGTGAGCTTTTTTCCTTTGAGGGAGCACCTGAACTTATTTAGTTTAGCAAGCATAGGATCATCTATATCATCATCCTCATGACTATCCTCCGCATCAAGATACTCATCGCTAGGAGTAGGAGGAGTGAAAAGAGGAGGATTTGATCGTCGAGTTACCTTAACCTTGTCGAGAGAGCTTTGGTCATTTCCATCTTCTACCACGGCCTTTGCCATTAGGCACTTGTGAGTGTTTCCCTTGTAGTCCTTCATATAGTTGTAGGTTACAACATCACCACTCTTGTTGACTAGCCTCAACGTGTTTTGAGAATCTTGAGCAACTCCGGCAACACCACTAACATCATTCGGATCGGATTCTTCTTGAGCAACCATTGCTTTCCCATCTCTCTTCTTGAGCTTGGAGTTCAAAGGATTGGCAACTTCTTCTTGGGAAAGGTCTTGGTAAACCTTGGTCTATCCTCCCTCTTCTCATAAGGGCACTCGTTGGAGAAGTGGTTGGTTTCTTCATAGTTGTAGCATTTTCTTACTTTCTTCTTTTGAAATCTTCCCTTGAATTTTCCCCCGCTAAACTTCTTGACAAAGAGAGCCATGTATTCATATGAAGGGCCCTCATCGGATTCAACCTCATCACCATCTTCATCATCATCATCTTCTTCTTCTTCACTTTGCTCATCTTCACATACATGCTTGGCCTTCAATGCGAGATTGATCTTTGATGTTGGAGTACCATGCATGGCAAGATGTTTTGTGGCATTTGCCTTTGACTCTTCAAATAGTTGGAAGTTGGATATGATGTCATCTATAGTCATTTCCTTGAAGGCATGGTGTTGTCTTATGTCCCACACCATTTGGTGGTGATATGGGGCAAGAGCATGAAGCAACTTGTCCAAAAGAAACCGCTTAGTCATGTTGAATCCATCTTGTGTCTTGTCACACTCACACGACTCAATGTCAGCAGTGAGAGTCATGAGACGCTCAAGGAGTTGATTGGGAGTTTCACCTTTCTCCATACAAAAGTTTTGCAATTGCCCCTTGGCAATTTCATATTGAGCACTCCGGAAGTTGGAGGTACCGATCTTGGATCTTATAATACTTTCCCATAGTTCCTTTGCACTTGTGATGTGTATGAAAGGTCTCCTTTGCTTTTCAACCATACCTCTCCTTATACACATGGTTGCAGTGTCATTGAGATTCTTGTCATAAATTTCTCTTGGTGTAGGATTCTTTGGATCAACCACATGCTAACCATACTCCAAGATCTCTAGCATCTCATCATTTCCATATCGAAGATGATCCTGCATAGCAACTCTCCACAAGGCAAAATCGGAAGTGGCATCAAGTAAAGGAGGTTTGCCTTGAGGGTTATATTTTGGTTTCTCAACTTGGGGTCTTGCATAAAGCCAAGGAACACTGGAGTGATCATTGTTAGGAGGTTGTTGACCAAGTGACGGAGTAGGCACAGTTGGCCTCGAAGCCGCACCACCAGAAAGTGGTGCAAGCACCAAGGACAACGTGGCTAGTCTCATTTGGACCAAGGCCTCAAGATAAGCATCATGCTCCTCTTTTTGCTTAGCAAGGGCCCGTTCTAGATCCTCAGAAGTAAAGGACTTGACTTTCTGAAGAAGCCTCACCTTTATCCTTCGGATCTGTAACAAGGGGAGTCCCATCGGGGTTCATCTTGCTCTAGGGCGGTTAAGCCACAAGAATAGAGCACGAGGCTCTGATACCAATTGAAAGGATCGACATGAACCTAAGGGGGGTGAATAGGTACAATTACA
>NW_025239413.1:0-3901 GCF_018294505.1 Triticum aestivum
GACATTACGCCACATCACTCCTTAGCCTTGGTATGATTTCTGGATCGATCACCTTCTGAGAGATTGCATTGAGGAATGCACATAGCTTCACAATGGCTAATCGGACGTTTTCCGGTAGAAGCCCCCTCAATGCAACCGGAAGCAGTTGCGTCATAATCACGTGGCAGTCATGAGACTTTAGGTTCTGGAACTTTTTCTCTGGCATATTTATTATTCCCTTTATATTCGACGAGAAGCCAGTCGGGACCTTCATACTGAGCAGGCATTCAAAGAAGATTTCTTTCTCTTCTTTCGTAAGAGCGTAGCTGGCAGGACCTTCATACTGCTTCGGAGGCATGCCGTCTTTTTCGTGCAAACGTTGCAGGTCCTCCCGTGCCTCAGGTGTATCTTTTGTCTTCCCATACACGCCCAAGAAGCCTAGCAGGTTCACGCAAAGGTTCTTTGTCACGTGCATCACGTCGATTGAAGAGCGGACCTCTAGGTCTTTCCCGTAGGGTAGGTCCCAAAATATAGATTTCTTCTTCCACATGGGTGCGTGTCCCTCAGCATCATTCGGAACAGCTAGTCCGCCGGGACCCTTTCCAAAGATTACGTGTATTGACCATAGCAAGTACGTGATCACTGGTACGCATGGCGGGCTTCTTCCGGTGACCTGCCTCGCCTTTGAAATGCTTGCCTTTCTTTCGACATTGATGGTTGGTCGGAAGAAATCGACGATGGCCCAGGTACACATTCTTCTTGCATTTGTCCAGGTATATACTTTCAGTGTCATCTAAACAGTGCGTGCATGCGTGGTATCCCTTGTTTGTCTATCCTGAAAGGTTACTGAGAGCGGGCCAATCGTTGATGGTTACAAACAGCAACGCGTGCAGGTTAAATTCCTCCTGTTTGTGCTCATCCCACGTACGTACACCATTTCCATTCCACAGATGTAAAAGTTCTTCAACTAATGGCCTTAGGTACACATCAATGTCGTTGCCGGGTTGCTTAGGGCCTTGGATGAGAACTGGCATCATAATGAACTTCCGCTTCATGCACATCCAAGGAGGAAGGTTATACATACATAGAGTCACGGGCCAGGTGCTGTGATTGCTACTCTGCTCCCCGAAAGGAGTAATGCCATCCGCGCTTAAACCAAACCATACGTTCCTTGGGTCACCTGCAAACTCAGCGCAGTACTTTCTCTCGATTTTTCTCCACTGCGACCCGTCAGCGGGTGCTCTCAACTTCCCGTCTTTCTTACAGTCCTCACTGTGCCATCGCATCAACTTGGCATACTCTTCGTTTCTGAACAGACATTTCAACCGTGGTATTATAGGAGCATAACACATCACCTTCGCAGGAACCCTCTTCCTAGGGGGACTCGCCGTCAACATCACCAGGGTCATCTCGTCTGATCTTATACCGCAATGCACCGCATACCGGGCATGCGTTCAGATCCTTGTACGCACCGCGGTAGAGGATGCAGTCATTAGGGCATGCATGTATCTTCTGCACCTCCAATCCTAGAGGGCATATGACCTTCTTTGCTGCGTATGTACTGTCGGGCAATTCGTTATCCTTTGGAAGCTTCTTCTTCAATATTTTCAATAGCTTCTCAAATCCTTTGTCAGGCGCAGCATTCTCTGCCTTCCACTGCAGCAATTCCAGTACGGTACCGAGCTTTGTGTTGCCATCTTCGCAATTGGGGTACAACCCTTTTTTGTGATCCTCTAACATGCGATCGAACTTCAGCTTCTCCTTCTGACTTTCGCATTGCGTCCTTGCATCGACAATGACCCGGCGGAGATCATCATCATCGGGCGCTGGTTCCTCTTGATCTTCAGCAGCTTCCCCCGTTGCAGCATCATTGGGCACATCGTCTGGTTCCTCTTGATCTTCAGCAGCTTCCCCGATTGCAGCATCACCGTATTCAGGGGGCACATAGTTGTCAACGTCCTCTTCTTCTTCGCCGTCTTCCATCATAACCCCTATTTCTCCATGCCTCGTCCAAACATTATAGTGTGGCATGAAACCCTTGTAAAGCAGGTGGGTGTGAAGGATTTTCCGGTCAGAGTAAGACTTCGTATTCCCACATTTAGGGCATGGACAACACATAAAACCATTCTGCTTGTTTGCCTCAGCCACTTCGAGAAAATCATGCACGCCCTTAATGTACTCGGAGGTGTGTCTGTCACCGTACATCCATTGCCGGTTCATCTGCGTGCATTATATATAATTAAGTGTGTCAAAAACCATTACAGAACATCATGAATAGATAATTAAGTGACCAAATTAATAGAAGTTCATCATCACATTAAAACCAAAGTACATACATAGTTCTCATCTAACAACATATAGCTCTCCAGAGCATCTAATTAATTAAACCATACATAGAAACTATGTAAAACATTTCAATGCGAAAACAAATGCGATCATAATCGCAACCAAGGTAACAATTGATCCAACGGCATAATGATACCAAGCCTCGGTATGAATGGCATATTTTCTAATCTTTCTAATCTTCAAGCGCATTGCATCCATCTTGATCTTGTGATCATCTATAGCGACCCGACCCGAAATCGGTCAAGTCTCTGTGTAGCTGTACCATCCCAAGATCATGTTGGCACACACAGTACATTGATGCAAAGATTCAAAGTTCAATCACACCTGAATTTATTAGACGATTCTCATAGCGAGTCTTTATTACATCATAATAAATTCGGCCGAAGGCCAACTCATGAGAAATAAACTAAATAAAGCTGCGGAAGCGTAGACGAATAGCGAGTCCATCCGACTCCATAGGGCAATCGCCAAGCGTGGATCGTAGCCTCACTCCTGATCGGAAAATTCCTCTGCAACATAAGACGTTGCAGCCGTGTAGGCCAGCATTTTGAATATGCCGGCAAGTCATGAAGAGAGAACAACAATAAAATTACTAATACTATATACAATTTGGCTGTGGGGCTCTAAGTTTCATTGTTTTGCGAAAAAGCCGGTTTTTCCCTACAACAAGGACTTGTTTGCAATTACTACAAAATGTTGGTAGTTATTGAGATGGTTCCGCCAACCAATGTCTCATTCCCAAATATTAAATAACCCCTCAATTAATTAATTATGTTTGTGTTGAGATTTCCGAAATACTCCAATTCCAGAGGCTCATTTGTCCGTAACCGGGGACACGACTAATCGATTAGGTTGTTACTCTGCAGAGTCTTGTGCACTTTACCCGCAAGAATCGTTCCCTCCTTTATGTCCTCGCACTGCCTGGTGTTTGAAGACGGGACGAACGAAACAGGGTCTTCCGTAGAGTTTCTCTGGACCACTGCCGGTGCCCATCGAATCCTACCGTTCTTCTACATCTCGTAGCACCGTCTGGCCAGAGTCACACCTAGGGTCTACCCAGCCAGAGCCCATAATGGCCTGCGGCTGCACAGGTAAGCTTCCGGTCAAGGTGTATCCATCCGTCTCTTCGTGGCTGGGTGAAGCTTTCCGCAAGATGTCATGGCGCTTCTCCATGCATCCCATCCATCTGCTGGTTTCTCCACGGTGCCCGTCAACCGTCCTCCACCCAGTAGTGAATTTTGAAGTCCATCTTGAGCTTGACGTCATGGGGTTTTCATCATCTTGACTCTCGCATCTCCCTTATGAATCACTCAACCAACCCCGTCTACTAAAGCATAGCAATCAACTACATCGTCCCGGGCATCGGTAACAAGGGAGAAGGGTTCATCCTACCTCATGATACTACTCAAGAACATAACTTAACAAAATTCTCCTACTGCATGCATGGTGGGGAGGTATAACTCTAATGCAATAAAATCATAGGTATTGTAAAAACATGATCAAATGACTTGCCTGGCTGACGGTCTTCGAAAGCTAGCGACTCGTAATAGCAGGCTTCGCACTCCGGAAATTCTAC
>NW_025239414.1:0-3901 GCF_018294505.1 Triticum aestivum
AGAACCCCCAGTCCCCTCTGAAACCAACTAGGGTTACTAAAATAATTTTTCAATGAACCTGAAATGCCCTTCTAAAATGCCCATCATTTTTGTCTTGGTTCAGAACCTCTGCCAAAAGTGGTGCACATTTTCCTAGGCCATCCTAGGGTTTTTGAATTAAATCATAAATATTTGAATTTGGGCATTTAAAATAATATAAAATATTTAAATGCTCAAATATCTCCAAACTAAAATGTTTCATGTTGGAAATAATCCAACTATGGGCCAGGAATAGTTTGGTGATTTTTGAACTTGCCTAGGTATTTTATTTAATTCAACAAAGTTGCAGATATATTAAATAAAAACCGAAACAGAAAATAAGGGGGAAAACCTACCTGGCGCCACCGCAGGCCCACCAGCCAGCCCACCTGGCCGGCCCAGCCCGGCCACCGCTCCAGCGAGCTGCTTGGCTCGCCAGGCAGGCAGCCAAGGTGCTCGGTGGCGGCACCGCAGCTCGCCACGCAGCTGCTCGCCGCCTCGCCGCCTCCCTCGCCCGGCTAACGCCGTGGATCGGCCTCTCTCTCTCCCCCGAACCCCCCAGACACCCCCTCTCCTCTCCAGCTCCTTCCCCTCGCACGCCCCAGCCATGGCCGACGCCATCGCCGCCACCCCCTCGCCGTAGCCACGCCCTCCGACCACCCCACGCCGTCTCACCGTATCCAGGAGCTCCGCCGCTGTCCACTTCATCGAGCAGCCGAGCCCCGAGCGCTCGCAACGCCCGAGACCACCGCACCGACCTCGCCCGAGCTCACCGTCGCCGGAGATCCCCTTCAACGCCATCGTCGCTCCGGTCCATCTCCGGCCGCACCAGGGACTCCGTCGCACTCACTGTGAGCTTAGCCATCTTCCCCTCCCTTCCGTTCTTGCTCCCGAGCTGTGTAGCAACCTCCTGGAGCTCAACCGCACCCACCGCCGTGGACCTCGTCGCCGACGTGCTCCTGGTCATCCTCCGGCCACAAAGATGGTGTCCATCTTGCTCACCGCGTCCCACAGCACCTAGCTAGCCACTCCACGAGCCTCACCGAACCCTCTAGCACCAAGTTCACCTCCGACCGAACCTCGGTGGCCGCCAAAGTCGTCGCCGGCGTCGACTCCGGCCACCCCGACCCCAACGGACTCCGCCAAGAGCTGCGGGTTGTCCTCAGCTCCACTCCGGTGGCCTCCGCGGTCCATTTAGTGGCCGAAATGGCAAAAACCACTTCCGCCGCCGCGTCGGGCTCGCCGGCGGCTAAACGCCGGCAGCCGACTTTGACTTTGACCACGGGTGGGCCCTGGTTGACTCCCCTGAGTCAATGACAGGTGGGGCCCAGCCCTGTTAATTAAACAGGATTAGTTTTAATTAACTTTTAATTAAATTAATCACCCTGACATGCGGGACCCACTGTCAGGTTTGACCCAGACCTGTTCCGTTGACCTGCTGACGTCACACTGACGTCAGGCTGACGCAGTAATTGATTTTCTGGATTTAAATTAAATCAGGAAATTCCAGAATATTATTTAAACTTCAAAAATTCATAACTTTTATTCTGTAACTCCAAATTGGACAAATTATATATGAAAAATGATCAGAAAAATCCAATCTATCCATCTGTACTATTTTCATGCATGATCAAACAAGTTAAATTGATGTTTTAAGCTGAATAAGGAAAAGCCCTTAAAGAGGCCATGTTTGAGTTTGAAATTTGAATCTTTGATTCAAATTTGTTCAAACCCTTCTGGTTTTAGTTGCATTAGCCCAACACACTCATATTGCCATGTTTCATGCATGCATCATATTGTTGCACATTGTTTGGTGATGCTTGTGTATCGATGTCCTTTGCGACAGGTTCTGTCTCCGAGGAGTACCGTGATTACCCTAACGAAGAATCATATCCGAGCATCGAACCATCAGGCAAACAACCAACCATTTGATCATATCGATACAATCCCATGTTCTCGCTCCTGCTCTCTTTTACTGCATTAAGACAACGCGATTCAAACTGCTGTGTGCTACGGTAGTTGAACCCATTTCCTCTGCATGACCTGTCATTGCCACAGTAACTAGATGAAACCCACTAGCATGTGTAGGAGTTGATTGAGCCATGTGTATGTGTTGTTCCTACCTTGCTATGCCTGCTATGCTTAGAGTCGTGTCAGGTCTGGTTCATCTGGGTGATGGGCTAGAGTGAAATGATTATGTCGGTAATGAGAGTGGTGTGGTGAACACGATTTGGTAAAGGTATCGATGAGAGGCCATGTAGGAGTACATGGTGGGTTGTTTCATTGAAGCCGACCTTAAGCACTGAGATCTGTATGTGTGATTTAAGATACAGCTACTACCATGCATTGGGCCCTGAAATATGACCCTGCTCGACTTCTTATTCACCCTAGCTCTCTGTCCAGGAGTTGCAAGTAGTTTCTGGTGTTTGTAGCTACTGGAGGCCGTGGACAGCGCTGACCGTAGGGGTGGGCTGTGATGCGGTAGGTACGTGGCCGGGTGTACCGAATACCCGTTAGGTATCTCGGGAACCCTGTTCACATCGTTCGGGGCCGTATGGGAAACCTCGGCCGGACTCCCTGCGGATGGAACCTGAATAGGCGATAAACCTGGACTAGAGGCTTAAGTGTTTAGGTAGGTCGTGGTCTACACCCACGTCGGCTTTCGCTTGAAGTCTGCCGAGCACATATCGTGTGCAGACGCTAAGTGGTGGAAACATGTATGAAGAAGTACACCCCTGCAGGGTTAACATGATCTATTCGAATAGCCGCGTCCGCGGTAAAGGACTACTTGGTTGCCTATACAGTTCATAGACAAGTAAATGGAAACTACTAAAAGCCTCAAGATAAGTGTGGGTGCCGAGGATGGCTCTTCCGTAGGAAGACGGAGGTGGATCCTCGGTAGTGTATTGAAGTGGTGAGTAGTGGACTCGTGTGCGCAAAACATTTCAAGTTGGAGTATCGTAGGATAGCCTAGCCAAGAGTCAAAGCTGGCTTGCTGCAATAACTCCACCAACCCTTCTTGATACTATGCATGTATGTAGGATCTGATGTAAGTCTTGCTGAGTACCTTTGTACTCATGTTGCTATAATCTACATTTTTACAGAAGACGCTGCAACCCCTTCTGATGGGTTCTATGTAGACGTTGACATCAACGAGTAGGCTAAAGACCCAGGTGGTGACCCTGAGCTTGTGATGGACCACGTAGTATAGCTAGGCTTTCCAAGCCTCTTTTATTTTACTAGTTGTCTGTACCCAAACAATGTACTTCCGCTGCTGGCTTGTATGACTGTATGACTTGTATGTTGGGTCGTGAGACCCGTACCTTTGTGAATGTTATGTATGGCTCCCTGAGCCTTAAATAAAGTACTTGTGTCATAGAGTCATGTTGTGATGCTTCGTTATATTTGCACATATCGGGCATATTGTGTGTATGATTGAAATGCTTGGTATGTGTGGGATCTGACTATCTAGTTGTTTATCTTTAGTAGCCTCTCTTACCGGGAAATGTCTCCTAGTGTTACCGCTGAGCCATGGTAGCTTGCTACTGCTCTGGAACACTTAGGCTGGCCGGCATGTGTCCTTCTTTGTTCCTGTGTCTGTCCCTTCGGGGAAATGTCACGCTTTGAGTACCGGAGTCCTGTTAGCCCGCTACAGCCCGGTTTACCGGAGTCCTGCTAGCCCAGTGCTACAGCCCGGACCCACTTGCTGATGACCGACACGTTCGAAGCTGGGTCATGGATGCCTGTCCCTGTAAGTCTGTGCCACTTTGGGTTTACGACTAGTCATGTCAGCCCGGGCTCCTTATCATATGGATGCTAGCGACACTATCATATACGTGAGCCAAAAGGCGCAAACGGTCCCGGGAAAAGGTAAGACGACACC
>NW_025239415.1:0-3900 GCF_018294505.1 Triticum aestivum
AATTTTCTTTTCTTGACTAACAGAAACAAAACTAAAATTTTCAAGAGTGACAAAAAGAAATAATTTAAAACTAATAAAAACAATAAAGAAAAGACTAAAACAAAACTATAACTAAAACAGTACTGTTTTGCTAAAAACCTAATTTAAAATAAACTAAAAATAAATCACTATATGACTCTGGATAGACAAAACAATAACAAAACCGTAGCAAAAAGAATCAATCAAAAATATTTTATAAAACTCAAGATACGGCCAAATTAGTGATTTGAACAAATTTCATCAAACTCAAGTTTAAGCTACTCAAATTTGAAACCTAAGTACAAAAACAGAAACTTAAACAAATTTGTGACACAGCGCAAAAAGAATCACTCAATTTGGATATAAAACATAAAAGTTATAAGCAATCTAAAATTGAAACTATTTCTGTTTCTAAAACAGAAACGAAAATAAACTGAAAAAAAAACTAACGGGCAGGAGCTACGCGTCGGCTGCAATTGGGCCTAAGCAGTGGGCGCTCTGAACTAAACAACGCTCGGTCGTTCTTTAACAGACTAACGCGCGTGCACAGAAAAGAAAAACCGGCTAAACCGATTAGATCTAAACCGCAAATAAACCGAAGCTAAATCGATCTAGTAAAAATAACCTAACCGTCCAGATTAGATCTAATCTAGGGCGTTTATTTTAGATCGGACGGTGGAGGGGGAGTGGAGTGCTCACCGCGGTGGAGGTGAACTCCGGCGAGGTCGCCGGCAGCGGTGGCGGCTCCTCCCATGGGTCTCCGGCTTCAGGGAGGGCTCCGTTCGACGTGGGCGACGGTGACGAGCATGAAGGTGGCCTCAGCGTGGCTCGGGGACGGCGGTCTCGAGCGGGGCGAGCTTGACAGCGGCGGTGATGTCCGGTGGTGAAGGGGGCGACGGCTCCAGGGATCCTTGGTGACGGCGGAGCCGCTCAGGGAATGCGCAGGAACGAGGGGAGTCTGGGCGTTTGCTCGGGGGCGTCGGGGAGGTGTGTGGTGCTCGGGTGGCTGGCAGTGGCGGCGGTGGCCGAGGTGAGCTCCGGCGAGCAATGGTGGCGGTGGCAGGAGGTTTGGGGAATCGGGAAAGGGCGGAACGGGTTGAGGGGAGGGGTATAAATAGGGGGAAGGTCGACTTTGAGGAGGGGGCAGATCGGGGAGATCGCGATCCCGAGAAGTTCGGGATTCCGGCGGCGGTGATGCCCTGCGTGGCTTGCGGGAGGAGGAAGAAACAGCGGGCGGGGCGATCGGGCGGTGGGGTCCATGCGTCAGCGGCAGCGGGAGGCGAGCGAGGGGTCGGGCGACCGAGGGAGAGGGGCTTCGGGCGACGGCGCTGGCTGGGCCGCGGCTCGAGTGGCTGGCTGGCTGGGCCGGCTGGCTCCTGGACCGCCTGGCCTGGCTAGCGCTAGGTTTTCCCTTTTTTTTGGAATAAGACAGGGAGAAAATAAGATATAGAGAAAAAATTTATATAGGACATATAATATATCAAAATTTTCATAAAAACATTTCCTAAAACATGAACTATTTTCCAGGTTCAAATAAAATACAAAAAAAGGCAAACAGTGCTACTATTGCAATAAAACTCAACAAAAATCATTTTTAAAATACCAAAATTATTTCAAAATTATTTTCTCCTAATTTTCCATTAAAGGGAATCATTTTACCCTTATTTCCATTTATTTATTTTTAGGAGAAAAATAATTTTGAATAAAATCCAAATAATTCCAAATTTGAAAGGGAGTTTCAAAATACTTCCAATGACTTTCAATTTGGTTCTTTGTAACTTCCAACTCGTATTTCATATAATTGAAGAAGTCATTTTATCTTCTCTCGTGAAAATCATTGAGTTGCATAAAGTTTCCGAATTTGAAATATTTCCAAATGGAATTCAAATCCTTTCAAAACCCTTTTCATTTATTTAAATGGAAGAAGTCATATCATCTTCACTCTAGGGTTTTGTGATGAAATAATTTGAATTCATGGAGATCATAAATTCAAGGGTGAAAGTTTGGGAAAGTCATTTCATTCCCTCTCATTCAACTTTCAAAATTTTCAAATTTCACTCAGTTTCACACAATCAAACAAACAATCAATCAAAACTATTTATTTAATATAACATTCCAAAATTTAGAATTTTGGGATGTTACAAACCTACCACACTTAAAATGAATCTCGTCCTCGAGATTCGAAAAGGCTAGCAAGAAAGGTTAGGGTTTGGGGGTCTTCTAGCAAATCCATCAATCAGAATGGTCTAGTGTGATACCACACTTAAAAACAGGGCTATGGTTCCAACAGATCTTATGTACTCCATCCTTAGTGTGGACACTATCGGTCTTCTCACATCTTCGGAGTAACTCCTACACTGGGGCTCTTCCAGTAGGGCATAACCTTTTCCTCAAACTCGTGTCCTTTCATCCTGGTGAGGTTCTTCCGAGACTGGGTCTTCATATCTGACAGGTCTGTCGCCAATTCTAATTAATTAGCGAAATCTCATGGTGGTCAACAATTAATGGTTTCTCCTGCAAAAAATGGTTTGGGTTGAATCTCACCGTATATCCTACGATTGGCAACGGTTGCCTGTTATAGGGATCCATCGTTCTAGCAGTCTATGGTTTAAACAAGGTTTGATATCGTCGTCTCTCTACTATGGGTAAGTCACTCAGATTTACCATTCCAAATAGCAAGAGCGAATGACCAGAGTAAGTCGATATGGTGATCAATCCATTCCGCACCCAAATCATTACTCTGTATAAGGTTTAGCGAATCTCGCATTTCTAACACTCGGGAATTCTCACAAGCATTGCAGAATTTCTCTTGTCGACGAACTTAGTTCGGATAATTCCATTGATTCTACAAGCTGAATGAAACATCTATCGTTACTTCACAACTCTCGGGGTTTCGTAGCCTCCTAAGGAACATCTGCTCATCAAAACACATCTTCTTCCAAAATTTCTTCTTGCAGGGAGTACTTGATCTTTATTAATTCCTAGGCCTGTGGGTTGTGGGCCCACTTCAATACTTGCATAGCTTTAACTCATCCTATTGGGTTATATGGTTCCATATTCCAACATTACACCTCCTTAAATTCCAATATTGCTTCATTCCTTCATATTCTTGGGGTAACCAACATATCGAAACAAAACTCATACCTATTTTGTCCAAACTTCACTACCTGAAATATCATTATCCTTTCCATGGGTCAAGTGTTCTTCACAAGGTACTACCACCCTTAAATGAAATTCACAAATCCATCCATAGACCATATTTCTCATATCCTCGAAACTGGTCCAAAATCTTTGTTCATAGAGTAAAAACTCACATAATACAACATATGAAATCATAACACATTAACTTTATTGATTTTATGAATTCATTACAATCTCTGAGCACCCATTACATAACTCAACTCATCGAACTTATGAAAATAGGATTGCTTTCTACCACTCTTATTATCCATATCAAAATCTCAACTACTCAGCTCCAGCTTTCTTCTGATTTGAACATTCCCTAGCAAAATGTCCTGCTTCCTTGCAGCGAAAACAAATGACTTCCGACATGTCTCGGGGCTTCTTTGTGATTATGTAGGCTCCTTGGATTCTTGGCTTCTTTTCTGGACATTGACTAGCGTAATGACCTAAATCCTTGCACCTATAACAAGTGATATGACTCAGGTCCTTCTTTGCAGAAGTTGGGTTGTTCTGGGGTTGCCTTCGTTTTCTCTTCCTGGATTTCTCTGTAATGATCAGAGCTTCTATTTCCTGAGGGTCAAACTTCACTTCTGCTGTCGGGATGTGTCCCAGATACTCTTGGCTTTGCTTCGTGCAATACAGTGAAAAATGTCCTTCTTTCCCACATGAATAGCAGGCATTGGAGTAAAATCTGTTTAG
>NW_025239416.1:0-3899 GCF_018294505.1 Triticum aestivum
TTAGGACAAGTAAGATCATATCAAAAGCCAGGTCAAGCAGATTCTCTTCCTGGTAATCGAGACATAAGCAATACCACCTCAAACTAGATCGGGACTTTACCTTCACCGCAAGGGGCCGAACCAGTATAAACTACCGTGTCCTTTGTCCCATTTTAACCCCTTTAAGCTTCCTAGTTGCGATGGCTTCATGACTAAGTCCTTTTGCTAGGACATCTGTCGTGACCTTTCCATCCAGGATCGTATTCTCATCCAAACCTTGGCCCGTTCAGCGATTTATCGACAAGACCTGGGCCGCTACCATAGCCGCAGGGTTAAGTCCAGAACCTTTCAGGAAGGTGATTTGGTGCTCCGGCTCATCCAGCATCAAACTGACATGCACAAGTTATCCCCACCTTGGGAAGGGTCTTTTGTTGTTAGCAAGAATTTGAACAATGGGTCATACTACCTTATCGATGTTCGAGAGCACAAAGACTCACGTAAGTTGGAGGAAGAGACCCGCCGGCCTTGGAATATCACTCATCATCGGCCTTACTACACTTGAGCCGCCGGCTCTTATGATGTACATATTTTTGATGATGTATATATTATGATAAATAATAAAGCAGGACCTTTGTTTGTTTCATCCTCAACGATCATGTGTCTTCATCATCATAATTCCAAAGACCAATTAGGGGCTGATCGTATTCGAATCTAGCTTAACTCCTTTGGCACAACTTCCTGATCGTATTCGAATCATAGTTGTTCAAACCTCTTGATCATGTGGGGGCTAGATCGTATTCGAATCATAGCTTAACCCCTTTTGGTCCGACCCTGATCGTATTCGAATCAGAGTCGTTAAATATTTAGACCACTGGGGGCTGATCGTATTCGAATCTAGCTTAACTCCTTTGGCACAGCTTCCTGATCGTATTCGAATCATATCTGCTCAAAACAACTTGATCATTTGGGGGCTGGATCATATTTGAATCATCTCTTAACCCCTTTTGGTCCGACTCTGATCGTATTCGAATCAGAGTCGGTAAAAAGTTTCAAGGTCACTTGGGGGCTTCCTATTCAAACATAGGTGTCATTCACCAAAGAGAAGATAGCTGTCGGTACCCACTTGATCGGCGCAATGCCAAAAGCCACTTGGGGGCTTCCTGTTCAAACATAGGTGCCATTCACCAAAGAGAACATAGCCATTAACCCTTTTGGTCCGACTTACTGATCGTATTCGAATAAAAAGCCTCATGTTTTTTCTCTTTTTGATTTCAGATTTTTGAAACAATCTTTCGGGTTTCTCTTGATCATATATCTGGTTTCGATTAACCCGGCTTGAATTTGGATGATAAGTCGCCAGCATATGATAATCATAAACATTTGGAAGTTCTGGCTTCCAAAAGATTGGGTTATCACCCTTCCTGCGCAGGTCACATAAACCGGCAGTGCAAATTCAGTATCACAGGTATGATATTGTTATTATAGTTCTGATTCATACCAGGCGTATCTATCACTCCTTTTTACACATCAGTAGTTATATGTGAGATATTATGACCTGCCCTGCGGTAAACCGCCAAGGGTTCTTGTGATCTATTTCTGTGTGCAGGATAGTTCAAGGATTTTCTTATGGACAAGTCAAACAGATAATCAGTGTAACAAGGGTAAATATAAGAGGGCGGCTTAACAATCTTGAGCACCAAAACATGCACGATGGGACGACAGAGCAATGTCATTGCTACCTATTACATGACTCCCCGAGTCTAAATGATCAATTGTTTTTCAAAGTCACAGATATGAACCGCCCAGTGGATCAATCTTCCTACCTCTGCAGGCCCGAGGCTTCTGGATCAACCCGCTCCATTTCTTTGCCATGTTCCATGTCTTGGAAGGTTGATGACGACCAGTCAATGCCATTCAAAGCTTGAAATTCAGCTTCATCATAAATTAGCCTGGACGGGTCAACTTCAGGGGCAAAGGTGTGCTTACGGATTGGGGGGATCAGGCTTATCACTTTGTAAGTTGGTGTTGGCTGCCTCTGATTTCCCATGTCGTAAGTCGGATGATACTTAGTGAGATCCATCTCATTGGCAACCAGGGTGGCCACATGACATATCTCCTTCACGCAAGCAGCAAAGTCCGTCTGTTCAAATGGAGTGCCATCCTCCTGGAGGCTGGGGTACCCAATGGCGATGTCGGCCGGGTCTAATTCCGGTAGCCATGCTTTGGCCCGGCTTAAAGCATTCACGGCTCTGGCTCTTGCAGATGAAAGCTTTATTTCATTAAACCACTGGGGCAGCACAGAGAGCTTCCTTAGCACATCAACCAGGAGTGTGGGGGCTTCATTGGACAGAGCAACTGTAGCCAATGCATGCTGAGCACCAGTGTAAAGCTGCTCTACCAATGTATAAACTGCCTTCAGCTTCACAAGCATGTCTTGGTTGAGGTTGGTGCTCCTAGGGCCTGCATAGTAATAACAAATGAGTTAAAGACAGTTCATATGATCAAGAGAGAGATTCAACACTTGACACTCGTAAGGTGACTTACTAAAGATAGCCGAGACCATCTGAGGCGCATGGCGTTTTAAGCCGGACAATTCAGTGGTCACCTCTTCAAGAGCCACATCTGCTTTTTCAGCTCGATTGGTCAAGGCAATCTTTTCTTCAACCCAGGCATTTTTCTCAACTTCAAAGTCGGCCTTCAGTTTTTCTTGTTCAGATACGCTGAATTCAAATTTTGAGTTTGCCCTCTGGGTCTCAGTCTCCTGCAGCTGCAAGTGATTCTTCAATTCAGACAGCTCTAATTGAAGTTGAGCAGTGGTGGTCTGTTCATCAACCGGATCAACATCATAATTCAAAAGTTAGTTCAACATATCAAGTCCCAAGCCTTTTTGCAGGCAATAACACTTGGCACTTGGGGGCTAATGTCTACCTAAAGTTCTATTTAAGTGGCGGCTTATGAGAATAAGTCCCAAGCACTTTGCAAGCAAGAGTACTTGGCACTTGGGGACTAATGCATATTGCTATTGAAAACTAAACAAGTATCATCTTTCATACATGAATATAAAGGACCGGCTCATTCATGTTGATTAAACCGACCCTTGGGGACTACGGATTAAGCCGGATGGTCGAAGGGTTCTACTAAAGGATATGACTTATGTTCATGGTTCATCTAAGTATACAACATATTTATCTTACACAGTAGACTTGGGGGCTGGCATAGTAAGCATAACTCAGTAAAGGAAGAATTTGTACCTCAAATTTCTGGTGCATTTGGGTCACCATGTCTACTTCAAGATTGTGGCTGCTGTGCACTTGGCTAAGATAACCAAAAAAGCCTCGCTAATGCTCAAGTGGGAGTAATCAGCCATATCAAATCTGACTTTACGTCGTTCAGTATGCTCCTCTTTGGTAGAATGCTTGGCTAGCACAATGGGCCTTCTCGGATCTCTAAAGCCGGTGACAGTGATTGTCACATCTTCATCAAGAACATTAGCCATCTTCGATGGACTAGAGACTTCAGGATTTAAAGACTCATCAATGACTTCCTCCATATGGGGGTCAGAAGTTGTTGGAGGGTTATCAAGAGCCAGTTCAAATGATTGGGGGATAGAGATCTCAGGTGCTGGAGTCTGCAGCTCCGGTTCATTGACCTTTGGATCTTCTACTGGCTTGTTCTTCTTAGCCCTCTTAGCCCTTTGGATCAATACAAAGTATAAAAGGATTGTAATGAGTAAAGGATAAGTAAATCGTCATTACCCTGGAGCGGTCTTGAAATCCGGCATATTGGACTGGATTGAGTCGCCGGAAGAATGTGAAGTTTCCTGATAATTTGAATCAAAAGAGTTGAGCGGTTGATGAGTGAGACCCACCAAAGGATAAAAAGAGTTTAAGTCAAAGGTGACCTCATTTCGGCGCTTCTTC
>NW_025239417.1:0-3899 GCF_018294505.1 Triticum aestivum
GATGGAGTGTCGGTGCGTGTAGTCGAGGGATGCTCCGCATCACTTTATGTTCTAGTTCGAGAGGTAAGTGACATGCTTTTCCATAAACCATTTTATATGGAGACATACCCATAGGGTTATTATAAGCAGTTCTATAAGCCCATAATGCATCATCAAGTTTCTTAGACCAATTCTTTCTAGATCTATTACCAGTCCTTTGCAAAATCAATTTAATCTCCCTATTGCTCAATTCTACTTGACCACTAGACTAAGGATGATATGGAGATGCAATTCTATGGTTAACATCATATTTAGCAAGCATTTTACGGAAAGAACCATGAATAAAATGTGAACCACCATCAGTCATCAAATATCTAGGGAGTCCAAACCTCGGAAAAATAACTTCTTTAAGCATCTTAATAGAAGTGTTATGATCAACACTACTAGTTGGAATAGCTTCTACCCACTTAGTACGTAATCAATAGCAACTAAAATATGTATATACCCATTAGAGGAAGGAAAAGGTCCCATATAATCAAAGCCCCAAACAGCAAATGGTTCAGTAACAGGTGATAATTCATGGGCAATTCCTAACGTCCACTAATATTGCCAATTCTATGGCATTCATCACAAGACAAGACAAACTTACGAGCATCCTTGAAGAGAGTAGGCCAATAAAAACCAGATTGCAATACCTTATGTGCAGTTCTATCTGCAGCGTCGTGTCCTCCGTAAGCCTTGGAGTGGCACTTGCGTAGGATCTGTTCCTATTCATGCTCAGATACACAACGTCTAATAACACCATCTACTCCTTTATAAAGGTGTGGGTCATCCCAAAAGTATTGTCTTAAATCATAGAAAAACTTTTTCTTTTGCTGGTATGTGAAACTAGGTGGTATAAATTTAGCCACAATGTAACTAGCATAATCAGCATACCATGGAGTATTACGAGAAGCATTTATGACAGCTAATTGCTCATCGGGAAAGCTATCATCAATAGGCAGTGGGTCATCAAGAACATTTTTCTAACCTAGACAAGTTGTCTGCAACGGGGTTCTCAGCTCCCTTTCTATCAATAATATGAAAATCAAATTCTTGTAACAAGAGAACCCATCTAATAAGTCTAGGTTTAGCATCTTTCTTTTCCATAAGATATTTAATAGCAGCATGATCAGTGTGAACAATTACTTTGGAATCAACAATATAAGATCTGAACTTATCACAAGCAAAAACAACTGCTAAAAATTCTTTTTCAGTAGTAGCATAATTTCTCTGGGCACTGTCTAGAGTTTTGCTAGTATAATGAATAGCATTCAATTTCTTATCAACGGTTTGCCCTAGAACAGCACCAACAACATAATCACTAGCATCACACATAATTTCAAAGGGTAAATTCCAATCAGGTGGCTGAACAATAGTTGCAGAAATCAAGGCTTTCTTAAGTATTTCAAATGCTTCTACACAATCATCATCAAAAACAAAAGGAACATCTTTTTGCAAGAGATTAGTGAGAGGCCTAGAAATTTTAGAGAAGTCTTTAATAAACCTCCTATAGAAACCAACATGACCAACGAAACTTTTTTTACCTTTGACATCTTTAGGACACGTCATCTTTTCAATAGCATCTACTTTAGCTTTATCAACTTCAATACCTCTTTCAAAAATCTTATGCCCCAAGACAATACCTTCATTAACCATAAAGTGGCACTTCTCCCAATTCAAAACAAGATTAGTTTCTTCACATCTCTGCAAAACTCGATCAAGGTTGCTTAAGCAATCATCAAAAGAAGTTCCGTAAGCAGAGAAATCATCCATGAAAACCTCAACAATCTTTTCACAAAAGTCAAAGAATATAGCAGTCATACATCTTTGAAAGGTAGTAGGTGCATTGTATAAACCAAAAGGCATACATCTGTAGCAACCCCCACCTCAGACGGTCAAGTCTCTGTGCTTAAGTGTCATCCCTGGATCGTTATTGCTGACACACACAGTACTCGAGGATTTATTGCAAAGTTCAATCACACACTTATTACATCGAGTGTCTCAAAAGGAGTACTTATTACAATAATATGGCTGAAGGCCATCTAAATAAGATAACTGAGGAAGCTTCGAAGATAAATGAGTCCATCCAACTCCACGGCAAAACTGAGTGCATGACAACGACCTAGCGCACCTTACTCCTCGTTTGAAAATTCTGCAACATGATACGTTGCAGCCTGTGTAGGTCAGCACATGGAATATGCTGGCAAAATAACACTATAGAGCAATGAATAGAATAACAGCTATCACTACATGCATATATGGCTGGTGGAGGCTCTATGGTTATCATTTTTTGCATAAAGCTAGTTTTTCCCTACAACAAAGGAATATATTTTATTTAACTACAAAGTTTGTTGAAAAATATTGAGAAGGTAACCCCAACTCAATACCAAGTTAAAAGTTAATAACCCGACAAATTAATTAAGTATAGTGATGAGATCAACATAATAATTCAAGCACCAGATACTCAAAATGTCCAAAACCGGGGACACGGCTAACCATGATTAGTTTATACACTCTGCAGAGGTTTGCGCACTTTTCCCCACAAGACTCGATCTCCTCCGTTGAATTTCTCGCACTACATGATGTTTGAGAAACGGATGACCGAGCCACGGTCTTTCAGAAGCATTAACTCTTTACGATGGGTAGACAGTACCACCTACATCCCCTACATCTGCTAGTCTACCACTGAAAGAGGTCACACAAAATACTCAACTATGCCAGAGTGCATAATGGCTTGTGGCTGCACACGGAAGTTTCCAGCATGAATAACATTATGATCCCTTTGAGCCTGGGTGGCAAACCATAGGATGATCACACGGGTTCCACGGGATCTCCTTGGACAACACTGGTATATCCCTAGGTGCCCGCAACCAATCCACCCAGATGTGTATTAAAGTAGCCACCTTAAGTTAAAACTTAGTTAACAACAACTCTCACATCTTTCATGAACTCTCTCAAAACCAATCCACGTCTACGAGCATAGCATGGCAATATAAGGATAACGTAGTAACACCCAAGGTTTGAATATAAGACAATAGGTTCCTACCTCATCAACCACTTCCCAATACCCACATGTTATCAAATCCTAATCATGCAATGTTTAAGGGTTGAATCTAATGCATAAAAACTGGGTAATAATGGGATATGATCAAAGTGTTACTTGCCTTGCTGACGATCGGAAAACCCTAGAGATTCGTAGTAGCAAGCCTCGCACTCCGGAAACTCTATCATGAACAAACAATAGCATACATAAGCACTCAAGCATAACATGAAAAGTTAAAACCCAAAAGAAAAGATCTAAACTGAAAGTTCAAGTGAAGAGCTTCGATTTGCAAAAAGAATCAATCAAATCGGAGTTACGAAACTCAAACTACGATCAAAAGAAGCTCAGACTCAAATCTGCTTGAAACCAAATTTTAAATTTTCAGAATCATGTTCAAGTTGTTTAGCTGGATAGGGGGAAACAAGACGGAGATTTTGGCGTTGGTTTCACTGGATTTGGACAAACGAGCAAAAAGTAGCGAAGGGTTGAAGATCAGGGACAAATCTATGATAATAGTAATTACGGATAGGTCCCTGGCCAAAAATAAAACTAAAAAGAAAAACCTATCGGACGAACGTCCGCTAACAGAGACTAACGAACGAAATCGTTCGTTAACAGAGAAGATCGGGTGAACATTCGCTAATTAGCGAACCCTAAAAATAAAACCGATCTAAACGAAAAAACCGGGGCGGGCGGTTCGGTTTTATACCGGTTCGAGGTGGTTCTGGGCGGAAAAACCGGCGGCGGCGGCGAACTCCGGCGAGGCGGCGGGCGGCGGCGGCTACGCGGCGCGGGTAGGCGGCGTTGGGGCGGGGAGCGGCGGGGCGCAGGCGAC
>NW_025239418.1:0-912 GCF_018294505.1 Triticum aestivum
GTGCAGCCTAGCCGCCGGCCGGAGCGAGTGGAAGGGCGGGGGGGAACACGGGTGGGGAGGCTGCGGCGAGTGGCGAAGGAAGGGCGGCGGCGGCCCAGAGCGCGTGTGGGGGCGGCGGCGGAGTAGGGCGAGGGAACGGCGGCGGCGGCCACTGGAGAGGAAGGGCAGCGGCGGGCGGAGCAGAGGATCCGGCGGCGGCGCGGGTTTGGGTCGGGGGGAAAAGGGGGAGATGGGGAATGGGTGGTCGGGGGCGAACCGCAGCGGATAAGGTCAACCTATGCCGACGGCTTGGCCGTCGGCATAGGCCTGGCCCTTTGCCACGTCACCGATCCGTGGCCGTGCGCGCTGCTTAGCCAAGCCGTCGGCATAGATACTTTGCGATTTTTTTTTGTTATGACATATGTGTGACTCTCAGCACAATGTAAAAAATAGTAGGGCCCACCTCCGAGACATGGCGGCAGCGACGCCCGTGAGGGGGGCACACCCCGGAGTCGCGTGTCAGGTGCCTAAGCGTGCCACCATGCTTCCACAAGCATAGTAGGGCCCACCGCAACACCTGGCGGTATTGCTACCCCCTTCGGTACCCCGTCCCGTCTAACCCTGACATAGACGACCGCCGGATCTAGCTTCTATGACTTGCGCCGGACTGGGTCTGACCGGTGGACCTTTTCACCTGATTTTCATAGCCCAGCCCATAGCTGCACCCCCAACACCATCCTGGCCCAACCCACCCAAAGATACCCTCTGTGGGGCCCTGGTGGGGGGTAGCAATGCCACCAGAGCGTCGCACCGGGCCCTCATACATGAGGGGTGGTGTGATGGCATGTCTGAAGAGGTGGCACGTGTCTCCGGGGTGAGCCGTCTACTACCGTGTCATCGCCGTCCGTGAGGGGGGGCCACGCCCCGGAGACG
>NW_025239418.1:2611-3899 GCF_018294505.1 Triticum aestivum
GAAACGGACGCACCGGGTCTACACGGAGGGGATCTTGCTGTGGGTCCGGCCCGGATGTTGCTCCAAAGTGTTCCTATGGGCTGACCTAACACAACCGGGTGGAGAGGTCCACTGCTTAAAGCCCGTCCATGCAAAGTCAAAGGGCTAGATCCCGTGGTCAAACGCTATAGGGTTAGGCGGGACGGGGGCCCTGGGGGGTAGCAATGCCACCGGAGCATCGCACCGGGACATCATACATGTGGGATGGTGTGGTGGCATGTCCGAAGAGGCGGCACGCATCTCCGGGGTGTGCCCCCCCCCCTCACTGATGGCGATGACACGGTAGTAGACGTTCTGCGGTAACGATGCGGCGTGAATATTTTTAAATACTTGGAGCGCGATAAAATCATGAGTTTTTTACACGACGTGGGCACATGTGCTATAGGACTGATGGTAATTTTACATAATTTTTCATGATGGAGAAGTATCTGAACACTTCCCTCTACGCGGATTGCTCTTCGCGTGTCTACGACTGTGGCCAGCGGCCTCCGGGGGCTAGCATGGCGCCAAATCTTGCGTAGGCGGCCTCTCACAAGTCTGGAAGTGTTGTGGCGGGTGCAAACTCCCGGCACACGTCTCCGGGGTGTCCCCCCCCCCCTCACGGACGGCGCCGCCGCTGGCACCTAGACAGGGGAAACGGACGCGTCGGGTCTACACGGAGGGGATCTTGCTGTGGGTCTAGCCCGGATGTTGCTCCAAAGTGTTCCTATGGGCTAACCTAACACAACCGGGTGGAGAGGGCCACTGCTCAAAGCCCGTCCGTGCAAAGTCAACGGGCTAGATCCCGTGGTCAAACACTACAGGTTTAGGTGGGACGGGGGCCCTGGGGGTAGCAATGGCACCGGAGCGTCGCACTGGGACCTCAACCGTGAGGGGGCACTCCCCGGAGCCGCGTGCCGGGTGTCTGCGCCTGCCACCATGCTTCCACAACCGTAGGAGGGCCCACCGCAACGCCTGGCGGCATTGCTACCCCCAGGTACCCCGTCCTGTCTAACCCTGACACAGACGACCGCTGGGTCTAGCCCTTTGACTTTCGCCGGATGGGGTTTGACCGGTGGACCTTTTCACCTGGTTGTCATAGCCCAGCCCATTGCTAGACCCCCAACACCGTCCCGGCCCAACCCACCCCAAGATTCCCTCCGTGTCGGCCTGACGTGGCCGTTTCCCCCCTCCGTGACACGGTGGCAGCGTCGCCCATGAGGGGGGCACACCCAGGAGTCGCGTGTCGGGTGCCTGAGCCTGCCACTAC
>NW_025239419.1:0-3898 GCF_018294505.1 Triticum aestivum
TTATTCAAATTTTGAAAAATATAACTAAAATGCATTTTTTTAAGAAAAATCTCAAAAAATTAAAAAAAACATAAACAAATTTGGAAATTAGAAACAATACTGTGAAAAAATAGGAATATTTTTAGAATTTGGAACAAATTTTGGAAAGAGAAAAAATTGATAGTTCCGAATATTTTCCAAAACAGGAACAAAACTTTGGAATTCTCCATTTTCGAAATTGTGGAAAAATTGAAATTTTGAACTTTTTTGAGTATTCTGAATTTAAGAAAAAAGGAAAAAAGAACAATAAACTTGGAAGGGAAAAAATAAAAAAAGTTAGAAACAATAGAAGTAGAACACAGGAAATTCTGGACAAACTGTTTTTTTTACAGCAGACGGAGTCATTGACGCACAAAAATTTAGTCTCCCGCATAGAAAAAACAATTGGCAGTGAAAGAATAAAAAAATGAGAGAAACACACCTTGCTTTATTAGTACGTATAGATTACATTCGCCAATATTTCACTAAAAAAGAGTATTATTCAAAAATTTAAAACGTTATTAAAATGCATTTTTTCAATCTCAAACAATTTTGAAAAACGTAAATAATTTTTTTGAAAAAAATCAATATTTTGAACAAAATGGAAACTAAGAGTTACGAACATTTTTGAAAAATGGGGGAAAAACTGGAATTCTGAATTTTTGAAAATGTGAAAAGATTTTGAAATTCTGAATATTTTGTTGAATATTTTGAATTATGGAAAAACGAAAAAGAAATATGAAATTGGAACAGAAAAAGGAAAGAAAAATAGAAACGGAACACAGAAAAAAAAAAGAAAAACTGGTCGGCCCAGCCTTGCGCGCCCTCTGCGAAGCTCTGACTATTTGCCCCACCCCGGCTATGTGGGTAGAAAAATAAGTGGATTAGCTTCGCTGGGCTACAGTGCGTGCGGGTCACTCACAAAAGGCCGGAGAAACTGTTTTTTATAGCAGACGGACGCACAAAAATTTAGTACTGCCTTTGATAAAAAAATATTTTTGAGGGTGAACGGATGAAAAAAATCAGAAAAACACACCTTGCTTTATTAATACTAGTACATATACCCATGCGTTGTTCCACTTATATTCAAGTCTGACAAACATTGAAATAAAGTTTCCATTATTTCTATTGGTCCATATACGCGGGTGTGTTTCAACGGGTTGAGTTATCCTTATTTGGATCTTGAAGTGTTGATGTGAGAAGCTACCTCGATCCGCGGACACTGATGTCGGAGGAGATCATCCAAAGCTATGTGTATATGTTCGCTTGCATTTCGGAATAAATTTAACTAAAGTGAACAAATTTGAGGGATATTTAGACAAACCAGGCTACATTAATTTATACTTGAATAATTTTTAGATAAACCCGAATGCTTTTCATCTACACCGGAGGAAAACTAATTGCATTTCGATATATTCGAACTAAACCGTACTCTAAACCTAGTCTAAATGACCGTCGGTGCGTGTTTGCCCATTTCCTGCCGGCCATGAGCCCTGGGAACTGAAGCTCTAGCTTCGCCTCCGCAGCTTGAAAGTGGCTAATCAGCCAGCGAAAGGGCGGAGTTCTTCTTGGGACTAGAGCGTCAGCGATCCCCCATGCTCTACTCTTTCTCGCTGCCGACGGTGGGGCGCGGGTGTCGCAGAGCTGGCAACGTCGCCCTCGTCTTTGCTAGCTCTTGCCGTATACTTCACCGACCGCCTCGTCGATCTTCTTTTAGAAGGCTTCTGGCTTTTGGCAGCATTGGCGGTGATTTTTGTTGTCAACTCTAGTGACAGGCAGTCCCAGATAGCTTTGGAACTCGAAGATGCCATGGCGGGCATGGTGCGAAGAGGATAAAAGGAGCGGGGGAGGATTGATGGGGCTATGGCGGGCCTTGAGTTTAAATATGCGGCCGATGGCAGGGAAACCGTGCATGTTTAATGTAGGGAAGCGGAATGATGGCCGGTCGTATAGAGCGGTGATCCAAAAGGATTCCGTCAAAGAGGATGAGCTTCTGGCAAAGCATGGAGGCGGCTATCCCGGTTTCATCTCTTGGTTCAAACAAACGGTAATTTTCATTAGAACATTTCATTTCTTCGTCTAATTTGTGGCCAATGCAACAATCGCTTTCGTATTAAACTTGTAGGCTAATTCAGAGCTTATAGACGCGGAATTGAGACAAGTCGCCAATGGTTTTGACTATAAGGTCCGTTCATTTGACAAATACGACATCAACACGTATCGCTTCCGTACCTATGGCAAAGAGCTATCTATGGCCGACGGAAAGTCTACAAATTGTTGTCTCTGCTATCGGTGAAGGAGATACCGAGTATTATGAAAGAGTTGAAGCAATTTATGAACATCAATTCTATGGTGCAAACCCACCAAACGTCGTAGTCTTCAAATGTTATTTGTTCTAGCTCAAGGAGACTAGAAGGACTGATGAACATATAAGGCTAGTGGAAATCAATCAAAGCACCCATTTGGATGTTCCCGATATTTATATTATGGCTCAACAGGCAACCCAAGTTTTCTATCTACCGTGGGCCTGTCAAAGTGATCCTAATCTCAAAGGTTGGGATGTCGTTTATGAAGTTCCTCCACGTGTTAGACCACCTCCCTCCAATGAAGATGATTATGAACCTCACATTAACCCAGACACATATGAAGGAGAATTCTTCCAAGAAACACGTCTTTACAAAAATCGTTTCAAGAACTGCTCTACTCCACCCCAGAACATTGAAATAGACAGCGACAGTGAACCCGACTTCACCACTCAGCCGGAACAAGAAGAGCCTGAACTAGAAGAGGTTACTGCTGCGGATGACCTGTCAATGCTTGACAGATTACGTTGAGGTGACCTTCCACATGATCATGCATTTATTAATGATGATGATGAGCACGTCATTACTGATAGTGATGATGATGATGATGCATTTATTGAACCAGAGTATTACTAGGTATTAAATTGTTTATGTTGTACTTGATTTGTATAGTTACTTGTATGATTTATATAGTTACTTGTAGAATTTTCTTACTTTCTATGATTGTTTCTTATACATAGCGCCATGGTCTTGATATCCGTCCCCGTCGGTCCTCGCCCGCTTTATGATTCTAATGTGGTAAATCCTCTTTTATAACTATTTGTTGCATTTCACATTTATGACAATTATGGCCATCAAGTTGACATAGACAAATTTTAATCTAGGAGGTATGTGAACAGGAATGTGCAACCGACCCTCTTGTCGAGAAGTTATATTTAGTTGAAAAATAAAATGACTATTTGAAAGAAAAAATTAAAAGAATTGAAGAAGAGAAGATGACATTGGAGTTGTATGTTGCCGATGTGGTCGATGATCACAAGATGAAGATGAATGCAATGCGCTTGAAGATGGATGCAATACGCTTGAAGAATAAGAAGATTAGGAAATATGCGATTCATAATGAGGCTTGGTATCATTATGACTTGGATCAATTGTTACCTTAGTTGCGATCTTCATAACATTTTTTGTGATGAGGATAAGTTTTCTCTAGTGTTTTGCTTAACAAATGCATACTTAGCTACTTTCCTCCTAAATGGCATAACTAGCTAAGCTAGACAAAAAATGAGCTATACTTAGCTTCCTTTCCTCAAAAATGTCATGATAATCTTTGTTACCTTCAAAATGATATAGACTTACCTTACTTTCCTCGAAAATGACATAATAACCTTACTAAGCTCAAAAATGACCTATTTACCTAGCTTATATCTAAAATGACCGACACTTAGCATTTTTACCTAGCTTAGCAGAAAAATGGAATTTTTACCTACCTTAGTTAGAAGAAGAAGAAGAAGAAGATAAAAAAGAGAGGAGAAAAAGAAAGAGAAGAAAAAAAAACTCTTCTTCTTCTTCCTTTTCTT
>NW_025239420.1:0-3898 GCF_018294505.1 Triticum aestivum
TTATTTGCCTATCTTGAGGCACCGTACCCGAAAGGGATTGACAACCCCTTTAACACGTCGGGTTGCGAGTATTTGTTATTTTTGTGCAGGTGTTGTTTACATGGTGTGAGGAGGTTCTCCTACTAGTTCGATAACCTTGGTCTCATCATTGAGGGAAATACCTACCGCCTCTATACTACATCATCCCTTCCTCCTTGGGGAAATACAGACATAGTTCTAGCAGACATCAGGAAGCAGAGGTTGTCATGTGCTTTTTGGTTTTGGATATGCAAACTCTTAAAAATGAACATCAGTTTATATTTGCCCTTATGATAGCAACCTTTATTATGCAGTCCGTCACTTTTATTTCTTTGCCATCACAAGATAATACAAAACTTATTTTCTCTTACAATAAAATATCATACATATTTAGGAGGAATTTTTATTTCTTTATGCAGCAATGACAACTTACTTGAAGGGTCTTATTCAATCCATAGGTAGTTATGGTTGACACTCATGGCAAGAAACTGGGTTTAAGGGTTTTTGGATGCATAAGTAGTATCTCTACTTAGTGGGAATTTTGGCTAGCAAAACACCCTAGAGAAGCACCACATGCTAGACGATCCATGACAATATAACTTCTGTGTGAATATAAGCAATCATAACTCATTATGTTGTCTTCCTTGTCCAATGTCAACTAATTGATATAGAATATTTAATGGGGGTTTACGATCATAAAAGATGTCCAAGATAGTATATTTATATGTGAGACCTCTCTTTCTTCATTACTTTTTTCATGGATTGCATCAATGACCAATGCTATGTTTGTTAACTTCCAACAATTTTTATCAACTATAATTCTTTTATGTGAAGTCATTACTCCCCATGGGATGAGCATATGATCTTTTCATCCTTTATTATTTTTATTTCATTGCTAAGATTTAAATAAGAAAGTAAAGCAAAACTCAAAACCACTCTTTATTATATAACTCTCACACGATTACATAGATAGATAGATCACGAAACAAGAACTCGAACTAGATCATACTAAAACTTCATTCTTCTAAATCATAAAATCACTAAGGATCAAACTAAGATAGATAATGATGATAAAAGTGATGGTGATATGATATCGGGGCACCTCCCCCAAGCTTGGAACAAGCGAGGGGTGGTGCCCATACCCCATGTACTCAAGTCTCTTTGTTCGGTGATGGTGGTGATGATGTGGTAGGCTTTTTCTCTGGCTTCCAAGGCATAGGCTCTTCGTCATAAAAAGGTGAGTGTGTTTTCGGACTCCTGAAATTTGCAGCCAAACTCATACCTTTAAGCCTGGATTCA
The DNA here is from genome assembly GCF_018294505.1 of Triticum aestivum. Classification (NCBI taxonomy): domain Eukaryota; kingdom Viridiplantae; phylum Streptophyta; class Magnoliopsida; order Poales; family Poaceae; genus Triticum; species Triticum aestivum. The sequence continues at coordinate 1,318 of NW_025239420.1, forward strand.
TACTCAAATTTTTGGTTTTGTAAGTCATAAACTTGGGCCTAAAGATAATCAATCCGGTCATTGAGCTTGAAGAAGATGTCCCCAATGTTCTTGCTGCCCGCCTTGTGTTCACAGATGAATTCCATGATAATGGAGTTGATAGCATTGAGCCCGCGCTCCACCATCCCTTGTCACTTGAAGATCTCATGTTCCACCACTTCAAGCCTGTCCTTCTCGCTTGCGGTCTTCTTAGGCCATTGAACGTCCAGGATGTGAAGCACCCCCTAAAACATCTCAATGTCTTGAGGGTGTTTCATCACCTCCGGAAGGTAAGGGTTGACGGCCTTCTCATAGAACCGACACGTCTCCAACGTATCTATAATTTTTGATTGTTCCATGCTATTATATTATCCATCTTGGATGTTTTATATGCATTATTATGCTATTTTATATCATTTTTTGGGACTGACCTACTAACCTAGTGCCCAGTGCCAGTTGTTGTTTTTTCCTTGTTTTTGTCTTCTACAGAAAATCAATACCCAACGGAGTCCAAATGGAACAAAAATTTTGATGATTTTTCTTGGACAAGAAGACCCCCATGAAGCTTAGGGAGGAGGCCAGAAGAGCCATAGGTGAGCCACAAGCTCGCTAGGCGCGCCCTAGGGGGCACACTATGAGCTTGTGGGCCCCCTGGGACTCATCCAACCATAATCTCAGCTCCATAAATACCCAAATATTCTCCATATACCAGAGGGCACACTGAAAATACTTTTCCGCCACCGCAAGTTTCTATCCTCATGAGATCCCATCTGGAGACCTGTTCCGGTGCTTTGTCGGAGGGGAATTCGATAATGGAGGGCCTCTACATCAACCTTGCTACCCTTCCGATGATGTGCGCGTAGTCTACCACAGACCTACGGGTCCATAGCTAGTAGCTAGATGAATTCTTCTCTCTCTTTATGCAACACCCTCGATGCGGCTATAGCTCCCACGTGTCGAGGCACGACTTAGAGACATAACCGCATTGAAAGCAATGTCGCAAGTCAGGCAATCATTACAACATCCCATGTAATACATAATAAAAGGGGGAGATAACATAGTTGGCTTACACTCGCCACGTCACATCAGAGTACATAAATAACATCCATCAAACAAACACTCATGGCCCGACTACGGCGCCAAAATAGAAAAGAACCCAACATGCGAGAAGGCCCTAAATCGATCCCCAACTAGGCACCACTACTGATCATCGGGAAAGGAAACATAATAACACTGAGAGTCCTCGTCGAACTCCCACTTGAGCTCGTAATCGTCAACTGGAGCAGAAACACCTGGACCTGCATCTGGAGTTGTAGTATCTGTGAGCCACAGGGACTCAGCAATCTCACACCCACGCGATCAAGACTATTTAAGCTTATAGGACAGGTACGGCAATATAAGTGGAGCTGTAGCAAGCGACTAGCATATGTGGTGGCTAACTTATACGCAAAAGAGAGCGAGAAGAGAAGGCGAAGCACGAGCGAGAAGCTAAAGGAACATCCTGCGCAAGCATAACTCCAACACCGTGTCCACCTCCCAGACTCCGCCGAGAAGGGGCCATCACGGTAACACACACGGTTGATTCATTTTAATTAAGTTTAGTTCAAGTAATCTACAACCGGACATTAACAAATTCCCATCCGCCCATAACCGGAAATTTCAGATCACGATGCTCTCTTCGGAGCAGCAAAACAACATGATACATGACCTGAACATGACAAGTAATAACATGGCATGGAGCTACTCAACAAGCTTAACAAAACACCCAAAGTGACCTGGGGCCAAAAGGGTTCACAAAATATATTAACGGGCACACGAACATAGCTAAAACACAATCAGTTTTCAGACTTAGTGCAAACATAGACATGCTGAAATATAACTCACGAAGGCATGTAAACGAGCTCGATGCACTCACCATGGTGCAAGTCACAGCAAGGTAAGCATACATCCATTAAGAAGGCACAAAATACAAGCTATACATGGCAAGAACATTGGCATAGCATGCACGGATCACTAACAATAGCATCGGCAAAATCGCAAACAAGTTGACGATCTGCCCAGATTAACAACGAAGCAAAAGTTGAGCTCGATTGAGTCAACCTAGAGCACTCCACATATGCAAACAAAGACATGGATGGATAGAGCATAACATAAATATCAAAACTCCCTTACTGATCATCCTCAAAAGAGGCACGGATCACTAGGAAACAAGCTGGACATATAGCATCATGAACTAAAATATCCCAGACTTAGTGAAAATCACTAAGTCTCTGAAATCAGCAATCTCAGGTACCTCTCTTCGCAAGCTTGCACAAGACAACACACACATCCTAAAAATGCATGGGTGACGCCTCTGGAAAGAAGACAAAATGCTTAACAATTCATCCCAAAGGGGCACATGCATATCATGCATGAATTAAACATGGCCAAAATGACAAAAGTGCATGATGAACTAACGGATCTGCGATTTAACTCACGAAGCCTCCTTCTAACAACATTTTGGGTATCAAGATGACCTCAAATGCAAATGATGCAATGGAATGAAATGATGTACATGTCAAGG
>NW_025239421.1:0-3898 GCF_018294505.1 Triticum aestivum
TCTCATGCATCACTTATATTATTTTGAGAGTCTTTAGAACAGCATGGTAATTTGCTTGGGTTATAAAACTAGTCGTAATATGATAGGCATCCAAGAAGGATATAATAAAAACTTTCATATAAAGTGCATTGAATACTATGAGAAGTTTGATTCTTTATGATTGTTTTGAGATATGAAGATGGTGATATCAGAGTCATGCTAGTGGAGTAGTTGTGAATTTGAGAAATACTTGTGTTGAGGTTTGCAAGTCCCGTAGCATGCACGTATGGTAACCGTTATGTAACAAATTTGAAGCATGAGGTGTTTCTTTGATTGTCTTCCTTATGAGTGGCGGTCGGGGACGAGAGATGGTCTTTTCCTACCAATCTATCCCCCTAGGAGCATGTGCGTAGCGCTTGGTTTTGACGACTTGTAGATTTTTGCAATAAGTATGTGAGTTCTTTATGACTAATGTTGAGTCCGTGGATTATACGCACTCTCACCCTTCCACCGTTGCTAGCCTCTCTAGTACCGCGCAACTTTCGCCGGTACCATAAACCCACCACATATCCGTCCTCAAAACAGCCACCATACCTACCTATCATGGCATTTCCATAGCCATTCTGATATATATTGCCATGCAACTTTCCATTATTCCGTTTATTATGACACGTTCCATCATTGTCATATTGCTTTGCATGATCATGTAGTTGACATCGTATTTGTGGCAAAGCCACCGTTCATAATTCTTTTATACATGTCACTCATTAGTCATTGCACATCTCGGTACACTGCCAGAGGCATTCATATAGAGTCATATTTTGTTCTAAGTATCGAGTTGTAATCCTTGAGTTGTAAATAAATAGAAGTGTGATGATCATCATTATTAGAGCATTGTCCCATGTGAGGAAAAAAAAGAGAAAGACCAAATAAAAAAGAGAAGGCCCAAAATAGCACCATGATCTTCCACACTTGTGCTTCTATTTATTTACACACTACTATTTGGTCTTTTTTATTTGGTCTTTCTCTTTTTTTTCGGGACGACCCCCATCTTTATAAGAAGGAGTAGATGGTATTATTAGATGTTGTGTACCTGAGCATGAACTGGGACAAATCCTACGGAAATGTCACTCCGAACTGTATGGAGGGCATCATGCTAGAGATAGAACTGCTCACAAGGTACTGCAGTCTGGATTTTATTGGCCTACTTTCTTCAAGGATGCTCGTAAGTATGTCTCATCTTGTGATGAATGCCAAAGAACAGGTAATATCGGTAAGCATCAAGGTATACACATATTTTGGTTGTTGTTGATTATGTTACTAAATGGGTAGAAGCTATTCCAACTAGTAGTGCTGATCACAACACCTCTATTAGAATGCTTAAGGAAGTTATTTTCCCAAGGTTTGGAGTCCCTGGATATTTAATGACTGATGGTGGTTCACACTTTATTCATGGTGCTTTCCGTAAGATGCTTGCTAAGTATGATGTTAACCATAGAATTGCATCACCCTATCATCCTCAGTCTAGTGGTCAAGTTGAACTTAGCAATAGAGAAATAAAATTAATTTTGCAAAAGACTGTTAATAGGTCCAGGAAGAATTGGTCTAAGAAATTAGATGATGCACTTTGGGCTTATAGAAGAGCATATAAAAATCCTATGGGTATGTCTCCTTATAAAATGGTTTATGGAAAAGCTTGTCATTTGCCTCTTGATTTAGAACATAAAGCATAATAGGCAGTTAAAGAACTCAACCATGATTTCGAACCTGCTGGTAAAAAGAGTTTATTTGATATAAGCTCATTAGATGAATGGAGAACCCAAGCTTATGAAAATGCAAAATTATTGAAAGAAAAAGTTAAAAGATGGCATGACAAAAGAATGCAAAAGCGTGAGTTTAAAGTCGGAGAATACGTTCTTTTGAACAACTCTCATTTTAGATTTTTTTTGCATGGAAGCTCCTCTCAAATGGGAAGGCCCATATGTAATCGAGGAGGTTTACCGGTCCGGTGCCATCAAAATAAATAATTCCGAAGGTTGTCAATGGGCAACGAATAAAGCATTATATCTCAGGTACGCCTAATAATGTTGAAAGCAATATTATCCAAACTTTGACACCGGGAGAGCACATAAAGAGTTCTTGCAGAACACTCCAGAATCGTCAAAATAAGGAGGTACGTGATACGGTAAGTAAACAGACTCCGAAAAATCCGCAAAAATATTTTTTGTTAGTTTTGGAATATTTTAGAATTTTGGAAATAAAGAAACTTCCAGAAAGCGTCCCCTGTACTCCGTTTTTCTTCCATGTACTTGTCCTCCAAGATAAAAAATCTATATATACTTCCTGAACCTGTTAACCACCGTATCGCGGAGAAAATCCTCTATTCTCATTTCTTGCTGTTTTCTGTGCGGATTTGAAAATATGTCATCCCAAAACTCTGAGGGAGAGAGCTATGTTGCTGATCTCATCACAAACCCAAAGTCCTATGGGGATGAGAAGCACTATACCTAGACTTCTGAAGAAGATGAAGATGAATTGATCCCTCCTCGGTTCAAAAACGAAAGCATGGAGGCGTTGTGCAAGAAGATAATAAAACTCGAGATAGATAATTGTGAGTTGATGATGGAGAATTTTACTCTTAGTCAGAAGTTGAAGGAGGCAAAAGGCAAATCCCCTATCTTCTCACCTCCTCCATTACTTTCTTCATCACCACCACCAGCTTCTTCACCACCAAAGGAGAACTGAGTATCGGGTATGGGCACTCCCCTTGGCTTCCGCCAAGCTTGGGGGAGGTGCCCCGGTACCGTATCATCCCACTATCTTTTTGCTTTTAATTATCTTAGTTCGATCATTTTGCTTCAGATGAAATAAAGTTTAGTTCAATCTTTTCTTCTTTAAGAGTTTGCTTAGTGATCTATCAATGTAATCGTGTGCAAGTTATATAATAAAGTTTAGTATGAATTTTTGCTTTATTTACTTTCATGTTGCAAATAAAGAAAAGAAAAGGAGAAAGGAAGCAAATAAAAGAAAGGAAATAAATCAATAAGATCATATACTAATCCTATGGTAGGTGATGGCACCACATAAGGAAAAGTATAAGTAAGAAAATTTTATTAGAGATTGACAAACATAGCATTAGTCAGTGATGCAACTCATGAAAGAATTAATAAGGGAAGGGAAGATTCACATATAAATATACCATCCTAGAAATCTTTTGTGATTGTGAGCCCTCATCAAAATATTATATGCCAAAATTGTTGACGTTGGACAAGGAAAACAACGTAATGGTTTATGTTTGTTTATATTCACATAGAGGTCATATTGTCATAGATCCTTCAACATGTGGTGCTTGCCCCCTATCTTTGCCGGCCAAAAAATCCGCACTAAGTAGAGATACTACTTGTGCATCCAAAAACCCTTAAACCCAAATATTTTTCAAGTGTCCACCATACCTACCTAGGGATTGAGCAAGATCCCTCAAGTAAGTTGTCATCGGTGCAAAAAGGCAATAAAAATTTCTTCTAAATGTGTGAGATTGTTTATGTAAGAGAAAATTGAGCGTTGCACTGTAACATCCCAATTTTCAATTTGGATGTTATACATAGGTCATCATATGCATATCATATTTTATTTGCATTTTTGGTTGAGATCCTAGAAATCTTAAGCAACACAAGGACCCAAGGAGAGAGTTGGCGGTTTCACAAATTTTCATATTTGAACTTTTCTCAAATTTGAAAAGAGGATCAATTTGGTTTTAATATTTTTCTCTCTAATTATTTCCAATAATAAATTAAAAGAGAGAAGATAAAATGACTTCTTCATAAGAGAGGAATATTGGAGAAGAAATTTTAAAATCAAATTAATATTTTATTTGCATTTTATTTGCTATTTTATTTGAATTAGAAAAATATGCATTTTT
>NW_025239422.1:0-3897 GCF_018294505.1 Triticum aestivum
TTTATGCTATTCAGAAATTCGGTATCATTTCCGGTCAACAATATGTCATCCTCATATAATATCAGAAATGCCACGGAGCTCCCACTCACTTTCTTCTAAATACATGCTTCTCCAAAAGTCTGTATAAAACCATATGCTTTGATTACACTATCAAAGCGTATATTCCAACTCCGAGAGGCTTGCACCAATCCATAAATGGATCGTTGGATCTTGCACACTATGTTAGCACCTTTAGGATCGACAAACCTTCTGGTTGCATCATATACAACTCTTCTTTAACATATCCATTAAGGAATGCAGTTTTGACATCCATTTGCCAAATTTCACAAACATAAAATGCGGCAATTGCTAACATGATTCGGACAGACTTAAGCATCGCTGCGGGTGAGAAGGTCTCATCATAGTCAACTCCTTGAACTTGTCGAAAACATTTCACAACAAGTCGAGCTTTGTAGGCAGTAATATTACCGTCAGCGTCAGTCTTCTTCTTGAAGATCCATTTATTCCTATGGTTTGTTGATCATCGAGCAAGTCAACCAAAGTCCATACTTTCTTCTCATACATGGATCCCATCTCAGATTTCACGGCCTCAAGCCATTTTGCGGAATCTGGGCTCATGATCGGTTCCTCATAGTTCGTAGGTTCGTCATGGTCAAGTAACATGACCTCCAGAACAGGATTACCGTACCACTCTGGTGCAGATCTTGCTTTGGTTGACCTACGAGGTATGGTAGTAACTTGACCAGAAGTTTCATGATCATCATCATTAGCTTCCTCACTAATTGGTGTAGGAATCACTAGAACTGATTTCTGTGATGAACTACTTTCCAATAAGGGAGAAGGTATAGTTACCTCATCAAGTTCTACTTTCCTCCCACTCACTTCTTTCGAGAGAAACTCCTTCTCTAGAAAGGGTCCATTCTTAGCAACGAATATCTTGTCCTTGGATCTGTGATAGAAGGTGTACCCAATAGTCTGCTTTGGGCATCCTATGAAGACACATTTCTCCGATTTGGGTTCGAGCTTATCAGGTTGAAGCTTTTTCACATAAGCATCGCAGCCCCAAACTTTAAGAACTTGGGTTTCTTGCCAAACCACGGTTCATATGGTGTCGTCTCAACGGATTTCGATGGTGCTCTATTTAACATGAATGCAGCCGTCTCTAAAGCATAACCCCAAAACGATAGCAGTAAATCAGTAAGAGACATCATAGATCGCACCATATCTAATAAAGTGCGGTTAAGACGTTCGGACACACCATTACCCTGTGGTGTTCTAGGTGGCGTGAGTTGCGAAACTATTCCGCATTGTTTCAAATGAAGACCAAACTCATAACTCAAATATTCACAACCATGATCTGATCGTAGAAGATTAATTTTCTTGTTACGATGATTTTCCACTTCATTCTGAAATTCTTCGAACTTTTCAAATGTTTCAGACTTCTGTTTCATCTAGTAGATACACCCATATCTGCTCAAATCATCTGTGAAGGTCAAAAGATAACGATACCCGCCACGAGCATCAACACTCATCGGACCTCATACATCAGTATGTATTATTTCCAATAAGTCTGTTGCTCGCTCCATTGTTCCGGAGAACGGACTCTTAGTCATCTTGCCCATGAGGCATGGTTCGCAAGCTTCAAGTGATTCGTAATAAAGTGATTCCAAATGCCCATCAGCATGGAGTTTCTTCATGCAATTTACACACATATGACCTAAATGGTAGTGCCACAAATAAGTTGCACTTATCATTATTAAACTTATATCTTTTGGCTTCAATACTATGAATATGTGTATCACTACTATCGAGATTCAATAAAAATAGACCACTCATCAAGGGTGCATGACCATAAAAGATATTACTCATATAAATAGAACTACCATTATTCTCTAATTTAAATGAATAACCGTCTCGCGTCAAACAAGATCCAGATATAATGTTCATGCTTAATGTTGGCACCAAATAACAACTATTCAGGTCTAAAACTAATCTCGAAGGTAGATGTAGAGGTAGCGTGCCGACCGCGATCACAACGACTTTGGAACCATTTCCCACGTGCATCGTCACCTCGTCCTTAGCCAATCTTTGCTTAATCCGTAGCCCCTATTTCGAGTTGCAAAATCTGAGCAACAAAACCAGTATCAAATACTCAGGCGGTACTGTGAGCATTAGTAAGGTACACATCAATAACATGTATATCAAATATACCTTTCACTTTGCCATCCTTCTTATCCGCCAAATACTTGGGGCAGTTCTGCTTCCAGTGAAAAGTCCCTTTGCAGTAGAAGCACTCAGTCTTAGGCTTAGGTCCAGACTTGGGCTTATTCACTTGAGCAGCAACTTGCTCGCCGTTCTTCTTGAAGTTCCCCTTCTTCCCTTTGCCATTCTTCTTGAAACTACTGGTCTTGTTGACCATCAACGCTTGATGCTCCTTCTTGATTTCTACCTCTGCATCCTTTAGCATTGCGAAGAGCTCGAGAATTGTCTTATCCATCCCTTGCATATTATAGTTCATCATGAAGATTTTGTAGCTTGGTGGCAGTGATTGAAGAACTCGATCAATGACACTATCATCAGGAAGATTAACTCCCAGTTGAGTCAAGTGGTTGTGGTACCCAGACATTCTGAGTATATGTTCACTCACAGAACTATTCTCTTATTTTGTAGCCATAGAACTTATTTGAGACATCATATCTCTCAATCCGGGCATTTGCTTGAAATATTAACTTCAACTCCTAGAACATCTCATATGCTCCATGACGTTCAAAACATCGTTGAAGTCCTAATTCTAAGCCATAAAGCATGGCACACTGAACTATTGAGTAGTCATCAGCTTTGCTCTGCAGACGTTCATAACATCTGGAGTTGCTCCTGCAACGGGCTTTGCACCTAGCAGTGCTTCCAGGATGTAATTCTTCTGTGCGGCAATGAGAATAATCCTCAAGTTACGGACCCGGTCCGCGTAGTTTCTACCATCACCTTTCAACTTAGCTTTCTCCAGGAACGCATTAAAATTCGAAGGAACAGTAGCGCGGGCCATTTACCTACAACAACATAGACATGCAAAGTACTATCAGGTACTAAGTTCATGATAAATTAAAGTTCAATTAATCATGTTACTTAAGAACTCCCACTTAGATAGACATCCCTCTAGTCATCTAAATGATCACGTGATCCATATCAACTAAACCATGTCTGATCATCACATGAAATGGAGAAGTTTTCAATGGTGAACATCACTATGTTGATCATATCTACTATATGATTCACGCTCGACCTTTCGTTCTCGGTGTTCCCAGGCCATATCTGCATATTCTAGGCTCGTCAAGTTTACCTGAGTATTCTGCTTGTGCAAAACTGGCTTGCACCCGTTGTATGTGAACGTAGAGCTTATCACACCCGATCATCACGTGGTGTCTCGGCACGACGAACTGTAGCAACTGTGCATACTCAGGGAGAACACTTATACCTTGAAATTTAGTGAGAGATCATCTTATAATGCTACCACCGTACTAAGCAAACTAAGATGCATAAAGGATAAACATCACAGGCAATCAAAATAAGTGATATGATATGTCCATCATCATCTTGTGCCTTTGATCTTCATCTCCAAAGCACCGTCATGATCACCATCTTCACCGACTTGACACCTTGATCTCCATCGTAGCATCATTGTCGTCTCGCCAACTATTGCTTCTACTACTACCGCTACCGCTTAGTGATAAAGTAAAGCAATTACATGGTGATTGCATTTCATACAATAAAGCGACAACCATATGGCTCCTGCCAGTTGCCGATAACTGTTACAAAACATGATTATCTCACACAACAATTTATATATCATCACGTCTTGACCATATCACATCACAACATGCCCTGCAAAAACAAGTTAGA
>NW_025239423.1:0-3897 GCF_018294505.1 Triticum aestivum
TTGATGTAGCTTTATTCAGGGCTTCCGTGTTGTTTTGTGTGTAAGATTTTTTAGTCTTTTTGTCACATGCGCCGGTCCACTCCGTTGGTTAGAACACCAAACATGCAACCAAGTTTGGTTTAAACGTTTCGTTTGGTACGTGATTTGCTGGATGTGTGTGTGGTTGGCACGGGCATGCATTAAGCAGACATCACCGCGTGTAGGTACGTGGTCGCTGTCTGGGCCTACATCTTATACAGTAAACATCACAAGTTCACAACTAATGTGCTTTACTGGATGAGCTGCTGCTCCGTACAGTGATAGCAAAGCTGCAGGCTCCACCACCAACACCCACGCCCACGGCCATTTTTAGCAACGTGAATCTCCCACCGACCGGCCTTGATTTGTCCGGCCCCCAACGCGCTGGCGCTGCATGTGGATAACACTGGCCGGGCATGCATGCGATGACTGTCTCCGCAACTGAAAAGGCCTGCATATAGGTCGGTCAAAATTGCTTATCTCCAGTAGAGAGCAGAGGCTGCATATGGCGTGGATTTAATTCGTGCAGAGACCAAAACAAGTATGGTGGCGCGGCCTGAGGCTGCGTGAAGCGTCCAGTGTACACGAGAGCAAAGCCCGAGTGGGGCCGCCGAGGAACAAAAATTCGACGGAACTTCAGAATATTCGACTCGATCTATTTATCTTCTTTTGCGAGGAAAAACTTCTGATCTATTCATCAACTGTCAAGGTAATACAAAGAATACCAGAAGTAGAAAATACATACAGGTCCGTAGACCACCTAGCGACGACCAAAAGCACTGGAGCGAGCCGATGGCACACCGCCGTCTTCGCCCCTCCGTAATCGAAGCCAGGTAAACCTTGTCGCGGTAGAGAATTGGGAAGTCGTCGTGCTAAGGCCACATATGACCAGCGCACCAGAACATCAACCACCGCCGATGAAGAGAAGTTTATATCAGAAGGATCCAACCTGTAGCACGCGAACAGAGACAAACGAAGACAAGATTCACGTGAATCCACCAAACACAAACGCCGACCGAATCCCGCAATATCCATCAGAGAGAATACTCCACACACCCTCTGACGATGCTACAAACACCGCCGGGATGGGGACTAGACGGAGACAACTTTATTCCATATTCAGAAAGCAGCCGCCGCCTCGCCTTCACATTAGGACAAAAACCTTAACAAAACTCAAAAAACTATGAAAAATAAAGCCCTCCCGCCAATAAGGGTCAGGATCCACCACGCCGCTAGTGTCCTAAGACCATAGAAGACGAGGTAGACCTATGGCAGCACCGACAGGAGGCATAAGAATCCCTAGCGAGAGTATACGAGGGCCCGTGAGAGTGGGGGGCACCAAGGAAGGTGAAAGTTCAAAGATTTCGATGGTTTTGAGGGTGAGCGAAATATTTGTGTTATGTTCAAAAAATGTTGGTATTGTAAAATTGTCTTAATAAAAGAATGTTGAATCCTTATTAAACTAATAATCCCCCCCCCCCCTAGCCCAGTGCTTGGTTGCTATATTCTCGTGCTTCAATTTCAGTTTATGCATGTTGTAAGATACTTTATTAGAACAATCATGTAGGTGAGATTTGAACCTGGTTGGTAATGAACTTGATGTAAGGATGTCACAATTGTGATCGATCAAATTTTACATAAAATTACAGTCACAACAGCTTTTTATCCAACTATTTAAATTCAAATTATTCAAATTAAAATCAAAAATTTGTTGATTTTTTGAAGCAAATTATGGCATTCATATCGCGCGTTTGATGATTTCGAGGGTGAACGAAATTTGGGGATTAAGCCTACGCAATCTCGTCGAAGTTCCCTGGCCCTGTCCTTTATATACACAATCTAGTAAAACTATGTAGAATAGATTATTCCACAACCCCTAATAATGCTATATACACAATCTAGTAAAACTGTGTATAAAATGTAGTAATTTAGAAACTAATTTTTTTACTACCCAAGTTCGTAATATACTATATTTGTATGAAACTTACTATATTTATATAGTCTGTACTATTGACGGGGCAGAGATAGGGCCTAATTATGCTACCATATTATGAACCGCTTGACGTTGTCATATCACTTATTGTGCTACCACTTATCATGAAGCTCTTTGGTGTTGTTGTGCGACTTGTTCGAGTCCTTTCTGCGCTAGATTGGAGGGAACGAGCGACGTAATGAAAATATCCGAAAAGGCAAAACAAGCCGAGAGGAATCTAGTCTTTGGGCCCAACCACTGAACCACATTGCCTTCCTCGGCATAAAGTAACAGAAAAAAATTATTGAGTTGCAAGTCAGTGAGAGGTTATGGAAAATGAGCAGTAACAAAAAGAAACACAGACAAACAGTGACAACTGCCCGTAATGGTGTTGTCATGTGACGTGGTCCACGTATCCTGACGTGGTCAACGTATCCCTTCACCCGGAGAGCAGTCAGTTGGTTGTCTCCTCCAACAAGCTATGTGGACGGGTTTTCCCCTCTCTCACAAATTTGGTGCAAATATTTATCCAGAAAGAGATGCATTGGCATAAATATCAATGATGACATAAAAGAGGGACCCTTCTTTTTCATTCATCTTCATTAATATTACTGCATATATGCTATCCTCGTAAATATATAGAGCTAAGGTGGGCGGCGAGGTCCAAGGTTCTGCACCATGTGGATGATGATTATCTATTCCTCAATATGCTGATGCCACTAAACTTTTTATGGAAACATGATTTGATGCAATTAAAATAATTTAAAGAAAATTTTAATTGTCTGTGAGCACCTTCCATGTCTAAATATTGCTCCCGCAAGAGGGAACTTTTTGGTTGAGGTGTGGGCTCATTTCCTTTTAAATACATTTGCATTGCAATTCACCGCCAGAGACCACAAAACAAAGATTGAAAACAGAAATAATTATCTAAATTGTATGGAGATATGTCTTCACAGTTGAAGGTACACAAACGGGATGGTTGAGCTCAAGATTGAGCTTGTTGTCCGACTCGCTTGTTCATCCATAGTGCAAGCTCCTGGCTGTTCTATGGCGGATGTGTGTCCGTGTGTCGTGTATGGTTTGTGTGTGTGAACTAACTAGGTAGGTTAATATTGAGAACCTACCCCTGGATTGTCCCTCGCATGGTTTGGCTGCAACAAGTTCATCGGATCTGGCGGTGGTTAGGTGGTGCGGACTGCTGCATCTGGATCGGACCAGGATCTGTCTGCTTTAGCTAGATCTTCGCTATGAAGCGTAAAGTCTGCCGTGAACTGGAAACATTGCGGGATGCAGCCGGAAGGTGACTACCGCTCGCTAGTTTGCTTTCCTCACTGAGATGCCATCTACGAACAACAATTTGATGCAAAAGGTATGGTTGTGCAGTGATGACAATGGAATTTCTAACATAGCGCTGCGTTGGGATCATGGGAAAATGATGGTGACAACACATGATTGACTCTGGGTTAGTGATACTTCTCGAGTACTCGGTCTCATGTTTCAGCATGAAAATCTTAGGTCTAACCCAAATTGGTTATAGTTAGCAATGACGACATTACGTTGTTGAAGGCATTGCTCGGATATGTTAGACTCATTCTTGAAGGTGAAAACCTAGAGTCCAGCCTTTAATGGTTAGATCCGGTGACCATGGCGCTTGAGCATCATTTCCTTCCTGAAGGCAACATTGTTGAAGAACGTCGTTGTCTTTGTGATGTCAAGAAATGGTTGGTGCGGATATGGTGGTTGTTGTATTTTTTATCGTTGGGATCGCTTTTGGATCATTTTTCTTTTTTCCTCGCTTAGATATGGCTTTCGTCTTATAGACTTTGCCATTTGCTGTCATGTTTCATGTGTGTTGGTGTTCATTGTGTGCACTCTAATTATGCAAAGACCGGGTGTGTGCCTATTAT
>NW_025239424.1:0-3897 GCF_018294505.1 Triticum aestivum
ACCGCCTTTTCAGTTTTAGAAAAAACAAAAGAAAATGATGGAAATGTCAAAAAAATAAAATAAAATAAGTTTCCCATGTGATATGTGGTCTAGTTGTTGGGAAAATTAACAAATATGAATTTCGACTTTATTTGCAAAATCTCTCTGGAATTTGTAAAATGGGCATAACTTTTGCATACGAACTCGGATGAAAAAGTTTTTTATATGAAAAATCATCTACTTGAAAAGTTACATCCGAATTTAACCGGGGGAACCCCGTTAAACATTTTCAAAATCCTCAAAAACCTAAAAGAAAAAAGTTACGGGGCTTTTAAGATCTAGAGTGGAAAAAATCGAAAAAAATTTAAACTGTGGTCAAACAATGGTCAAACTAATTATTCTAAAATATTAGTGTTACTAAATAATTATTTCATTTATTTTGAATTTTGGTCAAATCTGGTCAAACTGTGGTCAAACTATGGTCAAACAATGGTCAAACTAATTATTCAAGAAATATTAGTGTTACTAAATAATTATTGTTTTTTAAAACAATAGTTTCAAACTCAAATAGTGAAATGTGTCACTTCATGCTCAAGCAAAATTCCTGAGGGTTAATAGGATTGACATCTTACTATTGTCAGGAAAACAACAAGTGCAGACTTGGAAACGAGGGAGAATAGAACCCGGAAGTTAAGCGTGCTCAGGCTGGGGGAGTGGGAGGATGGGTGACCGAGTGGGAGGATGGGTGACCGTTCGGGAAGTTAGATGATTTGGAATGATAAGAGGTGATTAGAGATTAGAGGAAGTAGTGATGAGGGGTGATGATTAGAGATTAGAGGTTAAAATAATTCAGAAATTAAAAAATTCAAAAAAATTCAAAAAAAATCATAAAATTTCCTTTAGTCCCGGTTGGTATTAGGTGGAGCTCCACGTGGCCGCGGCCTTTAGTCCCGGTTCGTGTAAGAACCGGGACTAAAGGGGAGAGGCATTAGTAACGACCCTTTAGTCCTGGTTCAAAATCCGGGACTAAAGGACCTTACCAACCGGGACAAAAGCCCTCTTGTACAGTCGGTGTCGAACGTACCATTGTTGACCTTGACCCATGCTGATGTCCGTATGTAACACAGTACTAGTATAAGATTCCAGCTAGTTGTCTTGTGTAGTCAGTGTAGAATAGTTGTTGCAACTGATCTTGACCCACGCTCTCGTCCAAACCTAGCCTAGTAGAATGGGTCAATAATCACAGCCATGGAATACTTATCAACACAATGGTTCACGGTAATCTATTTCTCCATGGAATGCTTTCCTTGGACTGTGTCTTGTGCTGTCACTTTCGTACCATTGTTGTTCTTGACCGACACTCTTGTCTGTAACATAGTTGAGGTCGGTTACTAGAGAGAATACTTTTCTAAGATTCCAACCTACATGTCTTTTGCAGTGAGTGCCACGTAATTATATGCATCTAACCTCGATCCACGCTCTCATCCAAACCTAACCTAGTCGAATGAGTTGGTTAGCCAACTGGAATTTTAACAACTACTCCCTCCGTTCCTAAATATAAGTCTTTGTAGAGATTCCCGTATAAACCACATACGGATGTATATAGATATATTTTAGACTGTAGATTCACTTATTTTGTTTCGTATGTAGTCACTTATTAAATCTCTAGAAAGACCTATATTTAAGAACGAAGGAAGTACAATGCATTCAGGTGATCGAAGGAACCAAATATATCTGTTTTCAAAAGCTGTTGAAGTTAAGGGACAAAAACCACACTATTCAACAACTTGATAGATGAACAGTGTATTGGTCTCATTTGTTTTATGTTTGAACCTCTTTTGATGTGATTCCATCGGTGTCCATGTTTCTTCCGGGCATGAGCTTTCCACCATTGTTTATAGTCTTTCTGGACTAATTAGGGTTCTTAATACAGCAATACTAGTAGCTATGAGTGTCTCTAGCCCAACCCTCAAGAGGGCTTACCTCCTTAAAAAACAATTCCTTTTGAGGAGTTAAATCTACCCTCAACTGGTTTAGCTGCTCAAGAAATTTAGGAGGCACGTCGGCCACCTCTCGATTTTGAGCGGCCAAAAGGGGTTCTTAGCAAAAATAAGCCCCTCCCTTGCGTGGCTGCCTCTCTGCCACGCTCAAACGGATCCACGTCGGCGCCGCCATTTTTGCATCTGACGGCCAACATGCACCCTCTCCAGCACCCAGCAGCCCCTGCCTCACTTCGATTCAATCGCCGCCCGCTGCCTAAATAGACAAATCGAGCCGCCGCCGCCGCCGCGAGATCTTTGACGAGGAGGGCTACCACGAGCCACGTTTCACCCGGAACAGGACCGTGCAGCCTCAGCTCAATAAGGCCGCATGCACCCCGAGCGCTCGCCGCCAAGGTTCATGCCGCAGCCATCGCTGCATGCAACATCGGCCTTGGGGCACTTGGGTGGCCAAGATCTAGAATTCGGACACGCAGGAGAAGTGGTGGCTCAACAGACTCGCGGTGGTAGAGCATGTGGTGTGCGTGTACGACTTTACTGTGAGAAGAATTGGGAAGCGTAGAACCCTTCGTCTGGGCCACATTGTATTATATAGAGAGCATGCCGTGGCTTACAAGGAAGGGATCGATCGAGAGAAAGAGAAGATCGATCATGTTCGGTTACAGGAGGTTTAACAGAAGAAGAGATAAGATTACGAAGTTTAAACTACTCTCCTATCTCTATACAATGTATTTTAACATTCCCCCTCAATCTGAACCGAGTGGTCTTTACCAAGGTTAAGATTGTTCTTGAATTCATTCAACCTTCCTGTAGTAAGAGGTTTTGTGAAGCCATCAGCAAGTTGATCACCAGTTGGTATAAACCGAATATCAAGTAGCTTGCGAGCTACTCTTTCTCTGACAAAGTGAAAATCAACTTCAATATGTTTAGTTCGTGCATGGAAAACAGGATTAGCTGAGAGATAGGTTGCACCAATGTTATCACACCATAACCTCGTAGCTTGTGGAGCCTTGATCCCAAGCTCATATAACAGAGTCTGTATCCACATTACCTCAGCTGTAGCATCAGCCAAAGCTTTATACTCAGCCTCTGTACTGGATCTAGAAACAGTGGCCTGTTTTCTTGCACTCCATGACACAAGATTTGTTTCCAGAAACACAGCAAAACCACATGTGGACCTTCTGTCATCAGCACACCCTGCCCAGTCTGCATTAAAATAGGCAGTAACAAGCATAGACATTGACTTGGTAATCTGAAGTTCAAGACCTGAGTATTTAAGATACCTTAAAATCCTTTTTACTGCAGTCCAGTGTGTTGTTCTAGGTGCATGCAAATATTGACAAACTTTATTGACATAATAAGAAATATCAGGACGTGTAAGAGTCAAATACTGTAAAGCACCAACAACACTTCTGTATTTTGTTGCATCATCTGATCCAAGTGCTTCTCCACTGTCAATTGTAAGTTTTTCTGAAGTTGAAATTGGTGTACTCACAGGTTTGCAATGTTCCAATCCTACCCTCTTGAGTATATCAGTGGTATATTTTTCTTGTGTAAGAAGTATTCCATCCTTTATCTGTTTAACTTCTATACCAAGAAAATAATGAAGATCACCTAAGTCTTTGAGAGCAAATTCCAGCTTTAGATCCTTAAGCAAACAAGTGGTCGCATGTGCACTTGAACTAGCAACAATTATATCATCAACATAAACGAGCACAAATATAGTGATCTTATCTTTATGATAAAAGAACAATGAGGTATCTGCTTTAGATGGTGTAAACCCAAGTCGTTGTAGTTGCATGTTTAACCTGGAGTACCAAGCTCTTGGGGCCTGTTTCAAACCATATAAAGCCTTATCCAACTTACAGACATAGTGTGGTGCACTTTGATCCTCATATCCTGGTGGTTGCCGCATGAA
>NW_025239425.1:0-3897 GCF_018294505.1 Triticum aestivum
ATAATCTTCTGACATGTCTGTCTTGTCATCCACTCCCACGATGTTTCTTTTTCCTGAAAGAACTATGTGGCGCTTTGGCTCATCGTATGATCCATTTGCTTCCTTATCTTTTCTTTTTCTCGGCCTGGTAGACATGTCTTTCACATAAAAAACCTGCGCCACATCATTGGCTAGGACGAATCGTTCGTCTGCATACGCAAGATTGTTGAGATCCATTGTTGTCATTCTGTACTGCGGGTCTTTCGTTACCCCGCCTCGTGTCATATTGACCCATTTGCACCGAAACAAAGGGACCTTCAAATCACCTGATCCATAGTTAAGTTCCCATATGTCCTCTATGTAACCATAATATGTTTCCTTTCCCGTGTTGGTTGTTGCATCAAAGCGGACACCACTATTTTGGTTGGTGCTCTTCTTATCTTGGGCGATCGTGTAAAATGTATTCCCATTTATTGGGTACCCTTTGAAAGTCATTATATTCGAAGATGGTAACTGGGACAGGGAGTACAGGTCATTTTGAATATCGCCATCATTCAGGGCACGTTTCTGCAACCAACCAGCAAAAGTCCTCGTTTGTTCGCGTGTAATCCAGTCGTCAGACTTCTCTGGGTGTTTGGACTGTAGAAAATTCTTGTGTTCCTCCATATACGGAGCCACCAAGGCGGAATTCTTTAGAACTGTGTAGTGTGCTTCAGTGAGAGAATGCCCGTCCATACATATTATTTGATGCCCTCCTAGCGTGCCTTTTCCTTCCAGTCTGCCCTTATGCCGCGATTCAGGAACACCAATCGGCTTAAGGTCAGGAATAAAGTCAATACAAAACTCAATGACCTCCTCATTTTCATGGCCCTTCGAGATGCTTCCTTCTGGCCTAGCACGGTTATGAACATATTTCTTCAAGACTCCCATGAACCTTTCAAAGGGGAACATATTGTGTAGAAATACAGGACCCAAAACGTTAATCTCTTCGCAAAGGTGAACTAGGACGTGCGTCATGATGTTGAAGAAGGACGATGGGAACACCAACTCGAAACTGACAAGACATTGCACCAAATCATTCTGTAACCTTGGTATGATTTCTGGATCGATTACCTTCTGAGAGATTGCATTGAGGAATGCACATAGCTTCACAATGGCCAATCGAACGTTTTCCGATAGAAGCCCCCTCAATGCAACTGGAAGGAGTTGCGTCATAATCACGTGGCAGTCGTGAGACTTTAGGTTCTGGAACTTTTTCTCTGCCATATTTATTATTCCCTTTATATTCGACGAGAAGCTAGACGGTACCTTCATGCTGAGCAGGCATTCGAAGAAGATTTCCTTCTCTTCTTTGGTAAGAGCGTAGCTGGCCTGACCCTGATGTATGTCGTTTTTCCGTGCATACGTTGCTGGTCCTCCCATACACGCCCAAAAAGCCAAGAAAGGTCACGCAAAGATTCTTCGTCACGTGCATCACGTCGATTGCGGAGCGGACCTCTAGGTCTTTCCAATATGGCAGGTCCCAAAATATAGATTTCTTCTTCCACATGGGTGCGCGTCCGTCAGCGTCCTTCGGAACAGGTTGTCCGCCAGGACCCTTTCCAAAGATTACCTTCAAATCCTTGACCATATCATGTACATCAGCACCAGTACGGTGGCGAGGCTTCGTCCGGTGATCCGCCTCACCTTTGAAATGCTTGCCTTTCTTTCTTATGGGATGCCTGCTCGGAAGAAATCGACGATGTCCCAGGTACACATTCTTCTTACAACTATTCAAATATATACTATCGGTATCATCCAAACAGTGCGTGCATCCGCGGTATCCCTTGTTTGTCTGTCCTGAAAGGTTACTGAGAGCAGACCAATCATTGATGGTCACGAACAGCAACGCCTTTAGGTCAAATTCTTCCCCCATGTGCTCATCCCACGCACGTACACCTGTTCCATTCCACAGTTGTAAGAGTTCTTCAACTAATGGCCTTAGGTACACATCAATGTCGTTGCCGGGTTGCTTAGGGCCTTGGATGAGCACTGACATCATAATGAACTTCCGCTTCATGCACAACCAAGGAGGAAGGTTGTACAAACATAGAGTCACAGGCCACGTGCTATGGTTGCTGCTCTGCTCCCCAAAAGGATTAATGCCATCTACGCTTAGACCAAACCATACGTTCCTTGGGTCACCTGCAAACTCCTCCCAGTACTTTCTCTCGATTTTTCTCCACTGCGAACCGTCAGCGGGTGCTCTCAACTTTCTGTCTTTCTTACGGTCTTCTGCGTGCCACCGCATCGCCTTCGCATGCTCTTTGTTTTGGAACAAACATTTCAACCGTGGTATTATAGGAGCATACCACATCACCTTGGCAGGAATCTTCTTCCTGGGGCGCTCACCCTCGACATCACCAGGGTCATCGTGACTGATCTTATAACGCAATGCACCGCATACCGGGCAAGCATTCAAATCCTCGTACTCACCGCGGTAGAGGATGCAGTCATTAGGGCATGCATGTATCTTTTGCACCTCTAACCCTAGAGGGCAGACAACCTTCTTTGCTTCATACGTACTCTCGGGCAATTCGTTGTCCTTTGGAAGCATATTCTTTATCATTACCAGCAACTTTCCAAATCCCTTGTCAGATACACCATTCTCTGCCTTCCATTGCAGCAATTCAAGTGTGGTGCCCAACTTTTTTTTCAGCTTCACAATTCGGGTACAACAATTTCTTGTGATCCTCTAACATGCGCTGCAACTTCGTCCTCTCCAGATCACTTGCGCAGTTTCTCTTTGCATCGGTAATGGCCCGACCTAGATCATCAGCGGGCTCATCTGATGCCTCTTCTTCAGCTTCTTTCTGCATTGCCGGCTCAGCTTCTTCCCCCATTGTTGTATCATCGTATTCAGGGAACCCATGGCCAGGATAGCCGTCGTCGTCCTCTTCTTCTTCATTGTCTTCCATCATAACCCCTATTTCTCCGTGCTTGGTCCAAACATTATAGTGGGGCATGAAACCGGACTCAAATAGGTGGACGTGAACGGTTCTTGACGTAGAGTAACTGCGACCATTCTTACAGCCAGCACATGGACAAGGCATAAAACCATCCGCCTGCTTGTTTGCCTCAGCGGCAAGCAGAAAAGTATGCACGCCATTAATGAACTCGGGAGAGCATCTGTCATCATACATCCATTGTCGGCTCATCTTCATTACACAACACCGAATAGACCAAATTAATACAAGTTCATACATAAAGTTCATACATAAAGTTCATATACAACACTTAATTAAATGCAACATACAAATAACTCTCTAGCTAAAGAATTTAAATGCAACAACAAATGCGATGAAGATCGCAATTAAGGTAACAATTGATCCAATAGCATAATGATACCAAGCCACACTATCAATGGCATATTTTCTAATCTTTCTAATCTTCAACCTCATTTTAACCATCTTGATCTTGTGATCATCGACGACATCGGCAACATGCAACTCCAATTCCATCTTCTCCCCCTCAATTCTTTTTAATTTTTCTTTCAAATACTCGTTTTCTCTTTCAACTAAATTTAACCTCTCGACAATAGGGTCGGTTGGAATTTCCGGTTCACATACCTCCTAGATAAAAATATCTATGTTAACTTGATGGGCATAATTTGTCATAAACACAAAATGCAACAACTAGTTTTAAAAGATAATATACCACATCCAAATCATAACAAGGACGAGGGCCGACGGGGACGGATATCAAAACCATGGCACTATGTATAACAAACAATGTACGGGTAAGATAATTAATTATACGAGTAACTATATATCCAAATCACATAAACATCAATTTGGTAATGTAAAACATTCATGAACAAGAGCCTCACCAGAAGGTGGTGCCGGCGACGGGACGGTGCGGGCGATCGACGGTGGTTAC
>NW_025239426.1:0-3897 GCF_018294505.1 Triticum aestivum
ATAATCTTCTGACATGTCTGTCTTGTCATCCACTCCCACGATGTTTCTTTTTCCTGAAAGAACTATGTGGCGCTTTGGCTCATCGTATGATCCATTTGCTTCCTTATCTTTTCTTTTTCTCGGCCTGGTAGACATGTCTTTCACATAAAAAACCTGCGCCACATCATTGGCTAGGACGAATCGTTCGTCTGCATACGCAAGATTGTTGAGATCCATTGTTGTCATTCTGTACTGCGGGTCTTTCGTTACCCCGCCTCGTGTCATATTGACCCATTTGCACCGAAACAAAGGGACCTTCAAATCACCTGATCCATAGTTAAGTTCCCATATGTCCTCTATGTAACCATAATATGTTTCCTTTCCCGTGTTGGTTGTTGCATCAAAGCGGACACCACTATTTTGGTTGGTGCTCTTCTTATCTTGGGCGATCGTGTAAAATGTATTCCCATTTATTGGGTACCCTTTGAAAGTCATTATATTCGAAGATGGTAACTGGGACAGGGAGTACAGGTCATTTTGAATATCGCCATCATTCAGGGCACGTTTCTGCAACCAACCAGCAAAAGTCCTCGTTTGTTCGCGTGTAATCCAGTCGTCAGACTTCTCCGGGTGTTTGGACTGTAGAAAATTCTTGTGTTCCTCCATATACGGAGCCACCAAGGCGGAATTCTTTAGAACTGTGTAGTGTGCTTCAGTGAGAGAATGCCCGTCCATACATATTATTTGATGCCCTCCTAGCGTGCCTTTTCCTTCCAGTCTGCCCTTATGCCGCGATTCAGGAACACCAATCGGCTTAAGGTCAGGAATAAAGTCAATACAAACCTCAATGACCTCCTCATTTTCATGGCCCTTCGAGATGCTTCCTTCTGGCCTAGCACGGTTATGAACATATTTCTTCAAGACTCCCATGAACCTTTCAAAGGGGAACATATTGTGTAGAAATACAGGACCCAAAACGTTAATCTCTTCGCAAAGGTGAACTAGGACGTGCGTCATGATGTTGAAGAAGGACGATGGGAACACCAACTCGAAACTGACAAGACATTGCACCAAATCATTCTGTAACCTTGGTATGATTTCTGGATCGATTACCTTCTGAGAGATTGCATTGAGGAATGCACATAGCTTCACAATGGCCAATCGAACGTTTTCCGATAGAAGCCCCCTCAATGCAACTGGAAGGAGTTGCGTCATAATCACGTGGCAGTCGTGAGACTTTAGGTTCTGGAACTTTTTCTCTGCCATATTTATTATTCCCTTTATATTCGACGAGAAGCTAGACGGTACCTTCATGCTGAGCAGGCATTCGAAGAAGATTTCCTTCTCTTCTTTGGTAAGAGCGTAGCTGGCCTGACCCTGATGTATGTCGTTTTTCCGTGCATACGTTGCTGGTCCTCCCATACACGCCCAAAAAGCCAAGAAAGGTCACGCAAAGATTCTTCGTCACGTGCATCACGTCGATTGCGGAGCGGACCTCTAGGTCTTTCCAATATGGCAGGTCCCAAAATATAGATTTCTTCTTCCACATGGGTGCGCGTCCGTCAGCGTCCTTCGGAACAGGTTGTCCGCCAGGACCCTTTCCAAAGATTACCTTCAAATCCTTGACCATATCATGTACATCAGCACCAGTACGGTGGCGAGGCTTCGTCCGGTGATCCGCCTCACCTTTGAAATGCTTGCCTTTCTTTCTTATGGGATGCCTGCTCGGAAGAAATCGACGATGTCCCAGGTACACATTCTTCTTACAACTATTCAAATATATACTATCGGTATCATCCAAACAGTGCGTGCATCCGCGGTATCCCTTGTTTGTCTGTCCTGAAAGGTTACTGAGAGCAGACCAATCATTGATGGTCACGAACAGCAACGCCTTTAGGTCAAATTCTTCCCCCATGTGCTCATCCCACGCACGTACACCTGTTCCATTCCACAGTTGTAAGAGTTCTTCAACTAATGGCCTTAGGTACACATCAATGTCGTTGCCGGGTTGCTTAGGGCCTTGGATGAGCACTGACATCATAATGAACTTCCGCTTCATGCACAACCAAGGAGGAAGGTTGTACAAACATAGAGTCACAGGCCACGTGCTATGGTTGCTGCTCTGCTCCCCAAAAGGATTAATGCCATCTACGCTTAGACCAAACCATACGTTCCTTGGGTCACCTGCAAACTCCTCCCAGTACTTTCTCTCGATTTTTCTCCACTGCGAACCGTCAGCGGGTGCTCTCAACTTTCTGTCTTTCTTACGGTCTTCTGCGTGCCACCGCATCGCCTTCGCATGCTCTTTGTTTTGGAACAAACATTTCAACCGTGGTATTATAGGAGCATACCACATCACCTTGGCAGGAATCTTCTTCCTGGGGCGCTCACCCTCGACATCACCAGGGTCATCGTGACTGATCTTATAACGCAATGCACCGCATACCGGGCAAGCATTCAAATCCTCGTACTCACCGCGGTAGAGGATGCAGTCATTAGGGCATGCATGTATCTTTTGCACCTCTAACCCTAGAGGGCAGACAACCTTCTTTGCTTCATACGTACTCTCGGGCAATTCGTTGTCCTTTGGAAGCATATTCTTTATCATTACCAGCAACTTTCCAAATCCCTTGTCAGATACACCATTCTCTGCCTTCCATTGCAGCAATTCAAGTGTGGTGCCCAACTTTTTTTTCAGCTTCACAATTCGGGTACAACAATTTCTTGTGATCCTCTAACATGCGCTGCAACTTCGTCCTCTCCAGATCACTTGCGCAGTTTCTCTTTGCATCGGTAATGGCCCGACCTAGATCATCAGCGGGCTCATCTGATGCCTCTTCTTCAGCTTCTTTCTGCATTGCCGGCTCAGCTTCTTCCCCCATTGTTGTATCATCGTATTCAGGGAACCCATGGCCAGGATAGCCGTCGTCGTCCTCTTCTTCTTCATTGTCTTCCATCATAACCCCTATTTCTCCGTGCTTGGTCCAAACATTATAGTGGGGCATGAAACCGGACTCAAATAGGTGGACGTGAACGGTTCTTGACGTAGAGTAACTGCGACCATTCTTACAGCCAGCACATGGACAAGGCATAAAACCATCCGCCTGCTTGTTTGCCTCAGCGGCAAGCAGAAAAGTATGCACGCCATTAATGAACTCGGGAGAGCATCTGTCATCATACATCCATTGTCGGCTCATCTTCATTACACAACACCGAATAGACCAAATTAATACAAGTTCATACATAAAGTTCATACATAAAGTTCATATACAACACTTAATTAAATGCAACATACAAATAACTCTCTAGCTAAAGAATTTAAATGCAACAACAAATGCGATGAAGATCGCAATTAAGGTAACAATTGATCCAATAGCATAATGATACCAAGCCACACTATCAATGGCATATTTTCTAATCTTTCTAATCTTCAACCTCATTTTAACCATCTTGATCTTGTGATCATCGACGACATCGGCAACATGCAACTCCAATTCCATCTTCTCCCCCTCAATTCTTTTTAATTTTTCTTTCAAATACTCGTTTTCTCTTTCAACTAAATTTAACCTCTCGACAATAGGGTCGGTTGGAATTTCCGGTTCACATACCTCCTAGATAAAAATATCTATGTTAACTTGATGGGCATAATTTGTCATAAACACAAAATGCAACAACTAGTTTTAAAAGATAATATACCACATCCAAATCATAACAAGGACGAGGGCCGACGGGGACGGATATCAAAACCATGGCACTATGTATAACAAACAATGTACGGGTAAGATAATTAATTATACGAGTAACTATATATCCAAATCACATAAACATCAATTTGGTAATGTAAAACATTCATGAACAAGAGCCTCACCAGAAGGTGGTGCCGGCGACGGGACGGTGCGGGCGATCGACGGTGGTTAC
>NW_025239427.1:0-3897 GCF_018294505.1 Triticum aestivum
CGCGCGCACACACACACACACAAAGATATCCCTTTGGAATGAACTGAGTTGGACAAGCTTTTATCTTCCAACTCTCCAAGTTGTTGTTTAGCTTAACCAACTTGTTCAGGGTATCCGACGCGGATTCTTGGACAAATGGTGGTTTACATGAATAAACCAACTTGATCACGAATTCAACATAAGGGTCAGGGGACAACCTGGTAATACTTCTGAGAAGATATTCGGAAAGTCACGAACCACCGATATGTTACTAAGATCGAGAACAATCTTGCTTTTCAGGGCATGACGGTATGATCAAAGGAGCGAGGGATTGACACAATCCTAACTCATTGATCGAAGAGTGCACCAGGAAATATGGACTATGTAGCATGATCAATCTTAGGATGATGATTCAATAACCAACACGCTAAGAATGAAATTATTGTCCATTAACTACCAAGCAGCGGAGTTGCTAGGAGTATTGATTTCACACGTCACGGTTCACTTGTCGACATTTCGGCTTCAACAACACGGAGACCAAGAAATGAACAATGACGGCGAGAGGTATCACTATATTAAGAGTTCATAGGAGGTGGTGCAATTCCCATGACATTCTTGATAAGAAAGAGGGTGACACTCCAAGGTAGAACAGAACAAAAGCTGGATTACATTTGATCTGCGGAATACCGCTACTTTGACCCAATCCTAGAAATGGATGAGGTACTGGCGTTTGTTTCTCCTAGTCATTCTGAACTAGAATGGCTTGATGGACCACAAAAATGATAGGCACCGATGAACGAATGCACGCATACTCTTGACTATCAATTGATAGACGAAGGTCAGAAAACAACTAAAGAGGGACAACTCAAATGAACATATGGTTTTCTGAGTTGTGGAGGCATGGATTAGTATGCCGAACAAATTCAACATATTTCTTCCGGGTAACCCTTGCAGAATGGTTGAACTGGCAGAGTCGCAATATAGAATGGAGAACCCAACGAGAGCACTCCTGTTGTGATCTTTGATCCAACAAACTTCTGCCGTAAGTGTTTCGTAGCATTTGGAAGAAGGAAATACCATGGACCTCAAGGACTAATGCAAAGGTTACTAATATCCTAAAGGAACGAGCAAAGACTATCAACATGAGGTAAGTAGGGTAGGTCTCGGGTTCAAAACCCAGGAATAGAATGCCTACTAACTAAATGGCATCACGGGATGCTTTCGAGAATGATGGCCAGAATCTTCACACTGGGAATACAAAATATGGCTAGACTATTAAGTGATCCTCTAAGACACCTAGGGTCATAATAACAACTCCAACATATATGTCGAGGCAACAGAGTACCTCAACTCACAGATTAGTGTGGTTAAACTGGCCCAGTGGAACTTCGGAACGGTAAGAAGGGATTTGCAAGTGCATCAGACTATTTTAGAGACCTGGGATGACTCAGACAGCATAACGGTTGTAAATGCTCAAAAGATTTAAGACATCCTGCAAATGGTGGCATAACCACTCGGTCATCCTAATATCAAGGTTCTGGGATCAACTATGAATACATGGAGGTAGTAGAAACTGAACCGAGGCTTAAGTCCAACAATCTTATAAGTCTATGGATTAGCAAAACGATGATCCTGATAGAAAGAAGTGAAAGCCTAGTTCCTTAACCCCGTAGGAAGGATAAGATGAGTCGGATCAGAAGGCATAAGGTACAAGGAGTAAAAAGAGCCTTACGTTCCATCCCACAATCAATTCCCCTACATATAACTAAAGCATTTCTAGACACAACTTCGACCAGTTTGGCTTGGTAATCCTACAGGCATTCAAGCTCTGATACCAGAGCTGTCAGGACCCCGACTCAGTGCCACACTGATCTAGCATGTAACACCTCATATCACTTTGCGGCCTCACGCACGGTATTCCCACGGGTGTCGCCTTACCAGGCCCGGGACCGTTTGCGCCTTTTGGCACATGTATATGATAGTGTCGCTAGCATCCATATGAAGGAGCCCAGGCTGACATGGCTAGTCGTGAACCCAAAGTGGCACTAACTTACAGGGACAGGCATAAATGACGCAGCAACGAACATGTCGGTCATCAACGAGTGAATCTGGGCTGTAGCAACCGGGCCAGCAGGAGTCCGGTAAACCGGGCTGTAGCAGGCTAACAGGACTCCGGTAGACACTGCGTGACATTTCCCTGAAGGGACAGACACAGGAATGAAGAAGGACACATGCCGGCCAGCCTAAGTGTTTCGGAGCAGTAGCAAGCTACCAGGGCTCAGTGGAAGCACTAGGAGACATTTCCCGGTAAGAGAGGCTACCAAGGATAAACAACTAGGTTGTCAGATCCCAGACATACCAAGCATTTCAATAACATACACACAATATGCTCGATGTGTGCAAATACAACATGGCATCACAACATGACTCTACGACTCAAGTATTTATTCAATAGGCTCCGAGGAGCGAGATATTACAAACATGGGTCTTGAGGGAGTCCTGGACTAAGGGGTGTCCGAATAGCCGAACTATCATCATCGGCCGGACTCCAAGACTATGAAGATACAAGATTGAAGACTTCGTCCCGTGTCCGGATGGGACTTTCCTTGGCGTGGAAGGCAAGCTTGGCGATACGGATATGTAGATCACCTACCATTTGTAACTGACTCTGTGTAACCCTAGCCCTCTCCGGTGTCTATATAAACCGGATGGCTTTAGTCTGTAGGATACAACAATCATACCATATGCTAGCTTCTAGGGTTTAGCCTCCTTGATCTCGTGGTAGATCTACTCTTGTAACACACATCGTCAATATTAATCAAGCAGGAAGTAGGGTTTTACCTCCATCAAGAGGGCCCGAACCTGGGTAAAACATCGTGTCCCTTGTCTCCTGTTACCATCTGCCTAGACGCATAGTTCGGGACCCACTACCCGAGATCCGCCGGTTTTGACACCGACATTGGTGCTTTCATTGAGAGTTCCTCTGTGTCGTCACCGATAGGCTCGATGGCTTCTTCGATCATCAACTACGACGCAGTCCAGGGTGAGACCTTCCTCCCCGGACAGATCCTCGTATTTGGCGGCTTTGCACTACGGGCCAACTCGCTTGGCCATCTAGAGCAGATCAAAAGCTACGCCCCTGACCGTCGGGTCAGATTTGGAAGTTTGAACTTCACGGCTGACATCCGCGGGGACTTGATCTTCGATGGATTCAAGCCGCAGCCAAGCGCGCCGCACTGTCACGACGGGCATGATTTAGCTCTGCAGCCGGACAGTACCCTGGAGGCCGCACTCGAGCCCGCTCCGATCTTCAATTTGGAGCCGGCTGCGCAGATCGAGGATGGGTGGCTAGACACCGCCTCGGGGGCTGCAACCCCTACGGCGATAGAGCCGAACACTGACCTTGTCCCTCATAAAGCTCGTGACTCCGAGGTGTCGGACCCTTGCCGGACTCCGAACCTCCCGCGCCCCCTCCAATCGAATCCGATTAGGCACCGGTCATGGAGTTCACCGCCGCGGACATCTTTCAACACTCACCTTTCGGCGACATCTTGAGTTCGCTAAAGTATCTCTCGTTATTAGGAGAGTCCTGGCCAGACTGCGGTCAGGAGGGTTGGGATGTGGACGACGAAGAAATTCAAAGCCCACCCACCACCCACTTAGTAGCCACTGTCAATGATCTAACCGACATGCTAGACTACGACTCCAAAGACATCGACGGTATGGACGACGATGCCGGAGACGACCAAGAACCAGCGCTTACCGGGCACTGGAAAGCCACCCCAACTCACGATGTATACATGGTGGATACACCAAAAGGAAGCGATAATGAGGAACAACGGGACAGGGCGAAGGACAACTCCCCCAACAAACAACCAAAACAGCGACGCAAGCGCCGCCCGAAGTCCCGCCTCGATA
>NW_025239428.1:0-3897 GCF_018294505.1 Triticum aestivum
CGCGCGCACACACACACACACAAAGATATCCCTTTGGAATGAACTGAGTTGGACAAGCTTTTATCTTCCAACTCTCCAAGTTGTTGTTTAGCTTAACCAACTTGTTCAGGGTATCCGACGCGGATTCTTGGACAAATGGTGGTTTACATGAATAAACCAACTTGATCACGAATTCAACATAAGGGTCAGGGGACAACCTGGTAATACTTCTGAGAAGATATTCGGAAAGTCACGAACCACCGATATGTTACTAAGATCGAGAACAATCTTGCTTTTCAGGGCATGACGGTATGATCAAAGGAGCGAGGGATTGACACAATCCTAACTCATTGATCGAAGAGTGCACCAGGAAATATGGACTATGTAGCATGATCAATCTTAGGATGATGATTCAATAACCAACACGCTAAGAATGAAATTATTGTCCATTAACTACCAAGCAGCGGAGTTGCTAGGAGTATTGATTTCACACGTCACGGTTCACTTGTCGACATTTCGGCTTCAACAACACGGAGACCAAGAAATGAACAATGACGGCGAGAGGTATCACTATATTAAGAGTTCATAGGAGGTGGTGCAATTCCCATGACATTCTTGATAAGAAAGAGGGTGACACTCCAAGGTAGAACAGAACAAAAGCTGGATTACATTTGATCTGCGGAATACCGCTACTTTGACCCAATCCTAGAAATGGATGAGGTACTGGCGTTTGTTTCTCCTAGTCATTCTGAACTAGAATGGCTTGATGGACCACAAAAATGATAGGCACCGATGAACGAATGCACGCATACTCTTGACTATCAATTGATAGACGAAGGTCAGAAAACAACTAAAGAGGGACAACTCAAATGAACATATGGTTTTCTGAGTTGTGGAGGCATGGATTAGTATGCCGAACAAATTCAACATATTTCTTCCGGGTAACCCTTGCAGAATGGTTGAACTGGCAGAGTCGCAATATAGAATGGAGAACCCAACGAGAGCACTCCTGTTGTGATCTTTGATCCAACAAACTTCTGCCGTAAGTGTTTCGTAGCATTTGGAAGAAGGAAATACCATGGACCTCAAGGACTAATGCAAAGGTTACTAATATCCTAAAGGAACGAGCAAAGACTATCAACATGAGGTAAGTAGGGTAGGTCTCGGGTTCAAAACCCAGGAATAGAATGCCTACTAACTAAATGGCATCACGGGATGCTTTCGAGAATGATGGCCAGAATCTTCACACTGGGAATACAAAATATGGCTAGACTATTAAGTGATCCTCTAAGACACCTAGGGTCATAATAACAACTCCAACATATATGTCGAGGCAACAGAGTACCTCAACTCACAGATTAGTGTGGTTAAACTGGCCCAGTGGAACTTCGGAACGGTAAGAAGGGATTTGCAAGTGCATCAGACTATTTTAGAGACCTGGGATGACTCAGACAGCATAACGGTTGTAAATGCTCAAAAGATTTAAGACATCCTGCAAATGGTGGCATAACCACTCGGTCATCCTAATATCAAGGTTCTGGGATCAACTATGAATACATGGAGGTAGTAGAAACTGAACCGAGGCTTAAGTCCAACAATCTTATAAGTCTATGGATTAGCAAAACGATGATCCTGATAGAAAGAAGTGAAAGCCTAGTTCCTTAACCCCGTAGGAAGGATAAGATGAGTCGGATCAGAAGGCATAAGGTACAAGGAGTAAAAAGAGCCTTACGTTCCATCCCACAATCAATTCCCCTACATATAACTAAAGCATTTCTAGACACAACTTCGACCAGTTTGGCTTGGTAATCCTACAGGCATTCAAGCTCTGATACCAGAGCTGTCAGGACCCCGACTCAGTGCCACACTGATCTAGCATGTAACACCTCATATCACTTTGCGGCCTCACGCACGGTATTCCCACGGGTGTCGCCTTACCAGGCCCGGGACCGTTTGCGCCTTTTGGCACATGTATATGATAGTGTCGCTAGCATCCATATGAAGGAGCCCAGGCTGACATGGCTAGTCGTGAACCCAAAGTGGCACTAACTTACAGGGACAGGCATAAATGACGCAGCAACGAACATGTCGGTCATCAACGAGTGAATCTGGGCTGTAGCAACCGGGCCAGCAGGAGTCCGGTAAACCGGGCTGTAGCAGGCTAACAGGACTCCGGTAGACACTGCGTGACATTTCCCTGAAGGGACAGACACAGGAATGAAGAAGGACACATGCCGGCCAGCCTAAGTGTTTCGGAGCAGTAGCAAGCTACCAGGGCTCAGTGGAAGCACTAGGAGACATTTCCCGGTAAGAGAGGCTACCAAGGATAAACAACTAGGTTGTCAGATCCCAGACATACCAAGCATTTCAATAACATACACACAATATGCTCGATGTGTGCAAATACAACATGGCATCACAACATGACTCTACGACTCAAGTATTTATTCAATAGGCTCCGAGGAGCGAGATATTACAAACATGGGTCTTGAGGGAGTCCTGGACTAAGGGGTGTCCGAATAGCCGAACTATCATCATCGGCCGGACTCCAAGACTATGAAGATACAAGATTGAAGACTTCGTCCCGTGTCCGGATGGGACTTTCCTTGGCGTGGAAGGCAAGCTTGGCGATACGGATATGTAGATCACCTACCATTTGTAACTGACTCTGTGTAACCCTAGCCCTCTCCAGTGTCTATATAAACCGGATGGCTTTAGTCTGTAGGATACAACAATCATACCATATGCTAGCTTCTAGGGTTTAGCCTCCTTGATCTCGTGGTAGATCTACTCTTGTAACACACATCGTCAATATTAATCAAGCAGGAAGTAGGGTTTTACCTCCATCAAGAGGGCCCGAACCAGGGTAAAACATCGTGTCCCTTGTCTCCTGTTACCATCTGCCTAGACGCATAGTTCGGGACCCACTACCCGAGATCCGCCGGTTTTGACACCGACATTGGTGCTTTCATTGAGAGTTCCTCTGTGTCGTCACCGATAGGCTCGATGGCTTCTTCGATCATCAACTACGACGCAGTCCAGGGTGAGACCTTCCTCCCCGGACAGATCCTCGTATTTGGCGGCTTTGCACTACGGGCCAACTCGCTTGGCCATCTAGAGCAGATCAAAAGCTACGCCCCTGACCGTCGGGTCAGATTTGGAAGTTTGAACTTCACGGCTGACATCCGCGGGGACTTGATCTTCGATGGATTCAAGCCGCAGCCAAGCGCGCCGCACTGTCACGACGGGCATGATTTAGCTCTGCAGCCGGACAGTACCCTGGAGGCCGCACTCGAGCCCGCTCCGATCTTCAATTTGGAGCCGGCTGCGCAGATCGAGGATGGGTGGCTAGACACCGCCTCGGGGGCTGCAACCCCTACGGCGATAGAGCCGAACACTGACCTTGTCCCTCATAAAGCTCGTGACTCCGAGGTGTCGGACCCTTGCCGGACTCCGAACCTCCCGCGCCCCCTCCAATCGAATCCGATTAGGCACCGGTCATGGAGTTCACCGCCGCGGACATCTTTCAACACTCACCTTTCGGCGACATCTTGAGTTCGCTAAAGTATCTCTCGTTATTAGGAGAGTCCTGGCCAGACTGCGGTCAGGAGGGTTGGGATGTGGACGACGAAGAAATTCAAAGCCCACCCACCACCCACTTAGTAGCCACTGTCAATGATCTAACCGACATGCTAGACTACGACTCCAAAGACATCGACGGTATGGACGACGATGCCGGAGACGACCAAGAACCAGCGCTTACCGGGCACTGGAAAGCCACCCCAACTCACGATGTATACATGGTGGATACACCAAAAGGAAGCGATAATGAGGAACAACGGGACAGGGCGAAGGACAACTCCCCCAACAAACAACCAAAACAGCGACGCAAGCGCCGCCCGAAGTCCCGCCTCGATA
>NW_025239429.1:0-812 GCF_018294505.1 Triticum aestivum
TAAGAGCACCTCAGGGTTCAACAACTATGGAAATCGTTTTGGGACCCCAAAACAATGAGTAATAGTCCATGAAACGGGCCAGAATTGACAAAAACCGCGAGTGTTGATGACCGAAACAAAAACGCATTCGGGGTTCGTCAATCATGGAAATCCGTCCGAGATCCCAAAACTGAGTAATAGTCCAAGGAACGGGCCAGAATCGACCAAACTTGCGAGTCTTGACGACCAACACGTAAGCATACGTTGGGGTTCGACAACCATGGAAATCGCTTTGGGACCACAAAACGTTGAGTAATAGTCCATGAAACGGGTCAGAATCGACGAAAACCGCGATTATTGATGACCGACACGTAAGCATGCCCCGGGGTTCGTTAATGGTGGAAATCACACCGGGACGCCAAAACAGTGATTAATAGTCCACGAACCAGGCCCGAATCGGCCAAAATCGTGAGTGTTGATGACCGACATGTAAGCGCATCCCGGGGTTAGTTAATCGTGGAAATCACTCCGGGACCCCAAAGGAGTGATTTATAGGCCACGAAACGGGCCAGAATCGGCCAAAACTATGAGTGTTGATGACCGACACGTAAGGGCACCTTAGGGTTCAACAACTATGGAAATCATTTTGGGACCCCAAAACAATGAGTAATAGTCCACGAAACGGGTCAGAATTGACCAAAACCGCGAGTGTTGATGACCGACACGTAAACACGCCTCGGGGTTCGTTAATGGTGGAAATCACTCTGGGACGCCAAAACAGTGAGTAATAGTCCATGAAACGGGCCAGAATCGGCCAAAACTATGAGTGTTGA
>NW_025239429.1:1107-2737 GCF_018294505.1 Triticum aestivum
TGTTGATGACCGACACGTAAGAGCACCTTGGGGTTCAACAACTATGGAAATCGATTCGGGACCCCAAAACGGTGAGTAATAGTCCACGAAACGGGTCAGAATCAACAAAAACCGTGAGTGTTGATGACCGACACGTAAACGCACCCCAGGGTTCGTTAATGGTGGAAATCACTCCGGGACGCCAAAGCAGTGAGTAATAGTCCACGAACCGGGCCAGAATCAGCCGAAACTGTGAATGTTGATGACCGACATGTAAGCGCACCCCGAGGTTCGTTAATCGTTGAAATCACTTCCGGACCCGAAAATAGTGCGTAATAGTGTATGAAATGGGCCAGAATCAGCTAAAACTGTGAGAGTTGATGACCGACACGTAAGCGCACCCTGGGGTTCGTTAATCATGGAAATCACTCTGGGAGCCCAAAACAGTGAGTAATAATCCACGAAATGGGTCAGAATCGGCCAAAACTGTGAGTGTTGATGACCGACACGTAAGCGCACCCCGGGGTGAGTTAATCGTGGAAATCACTCCGGGAACCCAAAGGAGTGATTAATAGTCCATGAAACGGGCTAGAATCGGCCAAAACTATGAGTGTTGATGACCGACACGTAAGAGCACCTCAGGGTTCAACAACTATGGAAATCGTTTTGGGACCCCAAAACAATGAGTAATAGTCCATGAAACGGGCCAGAATTGACAAAAACCGCGAGTGTTGATGACCGAAACAAAAACGCATCCGGGGTTCGTCAATCGTAGAAATCCGTCCGGGATACCAAAACTGAGTAATAGTCCAAGGAACGGGCCAGAATCGACCAAACTGCGAGTCTTGACGACCAGCACGTAAGCACAGGTTGGGGTTCGACAACCATGGAAATCGCTTTGGGACCACAAAACGTTGAGTAATAGTCCACGAAACGGGTCAGAATCGACCAAAACTGTGAGTGTTGATGACCGACACGTAAACACGCCCCGGGGTTCGTTAATGGTGGAAATCACACCGGGACGCCAAAATAGTGAGTAATAGTGCACGAACCAGGCCAGAATCGGCCAAAACTGTGAGTGTTGATGACCGACATGTAAGCGCATCCCGGGGTTAGTTAATCGTGGAAATCACTCCGGGACCCCAAAGTAGTGATTAATAGTCCATGAAACGGGCTAGAATCGGCCAAAACTATGAGTGTTGATGACCGACACGTAAGAGCACCTCAGGGGTCAACAACTATGCAAATCGTTTTGGGACCCCAAAACAATGAGTAATAGTCCATAAAACGGGCCAGAATTGACAAAAACCGCGAGTGTTGATGACCGAAACAAAAACGCATTCGGGGTTCGTCAATCGTGGAAATCCGTCCGGGATCCCAAAACTGAGTAATAGTCCAAGGAACGGGCCAGAATCGACCAAACTCGCGAGTCTTGACGACCAACACGTAAGCATACGTTGGGGTTCGACAACCATGGAAATCGCTTTGGGACCACAAAACGTTGAGTAATAGTCCAGGAAACGGGTCAGAATCGACCAAAACCGCGAGTATTGATGACCGACACGTAAACACGCCCCGGGGTTCGTTAATGGTGGAAATCACACCGGGACGCCAAAACAGTGATTAATAGTCCACGAACCAAGCCAGAATC
>NW_025239429.1:2747-3896 GCF_018294505.1 Triticum aestivum
AGTTAATCGTGGAAATCACTCCGGGAACCCAAAGGAGTGATTAATAGTCCATGAAACGGGCTAGAATCGGCCAAAACTATGAGTGTTGATGACCGACACGTAAGAGCACCTCAGGGTTCAACAACTATGGAAATCGTTTTGGGACCCCAAAACAATGAGTAATAGTCCATGAAACGGGCCAGAATTGACAAAAACCGCGAGTGTTGATGACCGAAACAAAAACGCATCCGGGGTTCGTCAATCGTAGAAATCCGTCCGGGATCCCAAAACTGAGTAATAGTCCAAGGAACGGGCCAGAATCGACCAAACTGCGAGTCTTGACGACCAGCACGTAAGCACAGGTTGGGGTTCGACAACCATGGAAATCGCTTTGGGACCACAAAACGTTGAGTAATAGTCCACGAAACGGGTCAGAATCGACCAAAACTGTGAGTGTTGATGACCGACACGTAAACACGCCCCGGGGTTCGTTAATGGTGGAAATCACACCGGGACGCCAAAATAGTGAGTAATAGTCCACGAACCAGGCCAGAATCGGCCAAAACTGTGAGTGTTGATGACCGACATGTAAGCGCATCCCGGGGTTAGTTAATCGTGGAAATCACTCCGGGACCCGAAAGGAGTGATTAGTAGTCCACGAAACGGGCTAGAATCGGCCAAAACTATGAGTGTTGATGACCGACACGTAAGAGCACCTCAGGGTTCAACAACTATGGAAATCGTTTTGGGACCCCAAAAGAATGAGTAATAGTCCACGAAACGTGTCAGAATCGACCAAAACCGCGAGTGTTGATCACCGACACGTAAACCCGCCCCGGGGTTCGTTAATGGTGGAAATCACTCCGGGACGCCAAAAAAATGAGTAATAGTCCACAAACCGGGCCAGAATCGGCCCAAATTGTGAATGTTGATGACCGACACGTAAACGCACCCCGGGGTCAGTTAATCGTTGAAATCACTTCTGGACCCAAAAATAGTGGGTAATAGTCCATGAAACGGGCCAGAATTAGCTAAAACTGTGAGTGTTGATGACCGACACGTAAGCGCACCCCGGGGTTCGTTAATCGTGGAAATCACTTCTGGACCCAAAAATAGTGAGTAATAGTCCACGAAACGGGCCAGAATCGGCCAAAACTATGAGTGTTGATG
>NW_025239430.1:0-3895 GCF_018294505.1 Triticum aestivum
TGCAAGTCCCGTAGCATGCACGTATGGTTAAAGTTGTGTAATAAATTTGAAACATGAAGTGTACTTGGCTTGTGCATCCTTATGAGTGGCGGTCGGGGACGAGCGATGGTCTTTTCCTACCAATCTATCCCCCTAGGAGCATGCGCGTAGTACTTGAATTTTTGACGACTTCTAAATTTTTGCAATAAGTATATGAGTTCTTTTGACTAATGTTGAGTCCATGGATTATACGCACTCTCACCTTTCCGCCATTTGCTAGCCTCTTTGGTACCGTGCATTGCCCTTTCTCACCTTGAGAGTTGGTGCAAACTTCGCCGGTGCATCCAAACCCCGTGATACGATATGCTCTATCACACATAAACCTCCTTATATCTTCCTCAAAACAGCCACCATACCTACCTATTATGGCATTTCCATAGCCATTCCGAGATATATTGCCATGCAACTTCCATCATCATCATCATGACATACATTACTTTTGTCATATTGCCATTGCATGATCATGTAGTTGACATCGTATTTGTGGCAAAGCCACCATGCATTATTTTTCATACATGTCACTCTTGATTCATTGCACCATCCCGGTACACTGCCGGAGGCATTCATATAGAGTCATGTCTTGTTCTAAGTTTCGAGTTGTAATCCTTGTGTTGTAATCAATAGAAGTGTGATGATCATCATTATTAGAGCATTGCCCAAAAAAAGGGGGAGAAAGGCCAAAAAAAAAGAAAGGCCCAAAAAAAGAAAATAAAAAAAGGGGCAATGCTACTATCTCTTTTTCCACACTTGTGCTTCAAAGTAGAACCTTGTTCTTCATGTAGAGAGTCCCATATATTGTGCTTCAAAGTAGCACCTTGTTCTTCATGTAGTGAGTCTCATATATTGTGCTTCAAAGTAGCACCTTGTTTTTCATGTAGTGAGTCTCATAAGTTGTCTTTTTATACTAGTGGGAATTTTTTATTATAGAACTTGGCTTGTATATTCCTACGATGGGCTTCCTCAAAATGCCCTAGGTCTTCGTGAGCAAGCAAGTTGCACTAGTAGAAAAGGAAGCAATGGTCCAGGCCGGGTCCACTACTGACACTTCATTATTTCTTCTACAGAAGCCAGAAGTCACTATGTATCTTTTGGTATATGTCGATGATATTATCCTTGTCAGCTCTTCTCAGTATGCTGCTGATGCTCTTGTCTGCTCTCTTGGTGCTGATTTTGCGGTCAAAGATCTTGGGAAGCTTCACTACTTTCTTGGAGTTGAGGTCACTTCTCGTGCTACTGGTCTTGTCCTTACGCAGAAGAAGTACTCCTTGGAGTTGTTACAAAAAGCCGGCATGCTGAAGTGCAAACCGACCACCACACCCATGTCGTCTACCGACAAGATAACAGCTGTTGATGGTGAGCTTTTGTCTCCTGCGGATGCCACAGAGTACAGAAGCATTGTTGGTGGACTTCAGTACTTGACGATCACGAGACCATATATCTCTTATGCTGTTAACAGAGTTTGTCAATATCTTCAGGCTCCCAGAGATACTCATTGGGCTGCTGTTAAACGCATTCTTCGTTATGTTCAGTTCACTCTGACTTTTGGTATGCATATTCGGCCGACTTCCTCTCGGGTCCTTTCGGCCTTCTCTGATGCAGATTGGGCTGGTAGCCTAGATGACAGGCGATCCACGGGGGGTTATGCAGTATTCTTTGACTCTAATTTGATCGCCTGGAGTGCTCGGAAACAGGCTACTGTGTCACGTAGCAGTACTGAAGCTGAGTACAAGGCTGTGGCTAATGCTACTGCAGAGATTATTTGGGTGCAGTCTTTGCTTCAGGAGTTGGGTTTGTCTCAACCACAGCCTCCTATTCTTTGGTGTGATAACATCGGTGCTACATACCTTTCTGCAAATCCAGTATTTCATGCCCGAACGAAACACATTGAAGTTGACTATCACTTTGTACGGGAACGTGTATCACAGAAGCAACTCCAGATCAAGTTTATCTCGTCTAAGGATCAACTTGCAGACATCTTCACTAAGCCTTTACCACTGCCACAGTTTGAGGCTTGTAGGCGCAATCTTATCCTTCTCAGTTCTTTAGAAAGTGGCTAAGATTGAGGGAGGGTGTTAGACTATGTATAACTTCTGTACCTATGTACGTACTGTAACACAACCATTATATATAATGAGATAAGCCACCCCTACAGGGTTGTGCTGGTTCCCAAAACTTATTGTCTTACAATGATGCAGGCAAAAGGAATTAATGTTGCGCGACGATGCACATAGTCCACCTTTCCAATCAGTCAGCGCATCTCCAGCTGAAGCCCAAAACTGTTTTTAGGGGCTTTGGAAAAAAGAAGACGCAGTAGAGCCACTGTTAGGACCTCCAAAATGGGGAGGAAGCTTCATTTCCCTCTTCTTCTCGCATGAGCAGCCCTCTGGCTGCCGAATCCACCTCATTGCTGCATTCCCGGCATCGCCCGCTCCGGATCCATCCATGTTGATGGTGTTTTGCAAGGTCCCCGAACAACAGTACAATAGCATACGTGAGTTATGTGGCTGCGGGACATAACCTCAAGTTAGAAGATTTACATAGGTTCAAGCTCCTGCAATGTGAGTAACAACCCTAAGCTCGCTTGTTTGAAATAAAGTACAATGTAGGATACTTGTACACTAAGTTGCTGGAGATATTTGGTGGCCGATCTCGACAGGAAGTCCAAGAAAATCACCACCATCACCATCAAGGCCTCCACCATCACCACCATCCCCAAGACCACCACCACCACCATCAACTGCACGTGCACCATATTGATGGTGATGGGCAGCTTCGATCTTGAAGTAGAAGACACCCTAATCTCGGTAGTTCAGTGTTCTGGTTGGGGACGGCTTGTTCTTTCCTTGTCATGGCTTCTCCTTCCTTTGTTTGGAGGGGTCCGGGCGATGCTTTATTTGTGTCTTCCTTTCTTGACCGTGGACTCTGAACGGGGTTATCCTTGAAACTGCTTATTCCTTCCACTCACACCTAGCCAGATTTGGGCCCAGTTCCACTTCTAACCGGCAATCTCCCCATCAATATTCATAGTGAAGTCTAGTCAATCAGAGCTTACCCTATCCAGTAGATGATACCTTTTTCCGAGGATGGCATTTGGCAAACCTTGTTGTGCAATAAGTATGTAGGTCAAAAAGCTGCGTCACATGCCTATTGGTAGCCTGGTGACTCACACATTAGGGCTGGTCTAATGGCGGCGAAGAAACACATTTTCCACTTTGGATCCTTCGCGATAAATGATGAGTCAGAGATTCGTTTCTGGGAGGACAACTGGCTAGTACCAGCCTTCGAGAACAATATCCAGCTTTGTACGGCATTGTTCGTGATAAGCATGACACTAGCGCAGGTGCTCAGTTCATCCCCACCGAATATTTCTTTCAGGAGGGATTTGATTGGCCCTTGTCTTATGCCATGGCAAATTTTTTTATCTCGATTGGAGTCGATTAACCTGGCACAAGGATGGGATGTGTTTCGCCGGAACTTCACTACATCTGTCCTGGGTGGATGCAGCATCAATATTAACTTTATATGCACCCCATGGTGGCTTTGTCCATAATGTTTCATGTGCATTCACTACTCGTCCAGTAGAATTGTTGGAGGTGAATGCCTGGATATCTAACGTCGTCCTGCGAAGCTACTTGCTGGCCTTTCAGAAGTTCTTTGCCACCAAATGTGTCAGGCGCCCACTGCAACAATTTCCTTCATGTTGATTTTTCTGAGAACCGGTGAGGCGGCGATGATCGGCGGTTGTTACGAAGGATGTCCTCCAAAACTTATTAGGAAAAAGCGCTTCTTCAATAATATCATGGAATCCGAGAAACTTCCAACCTTGCCGGGCTCGCTCAGACATGAACAGTAAATG
>NW_025239431.1:0-3895 GCF_018294505.1 Triticum aestivum
CCGAAGGCTCCTCGCGCGAGCTTGCGATGTGGGCGGTGATGCCTCTGTGCTCCTGGATTTGCTTCCCGCAGCTCTTCTCTACCGAGATGCCGCCGAGGGGCCCTCTCGAGCTATGGCTGTAGCACGCCGACTGCGAAGCCCCGGCGACTGGAGCGGAGATTGAAGCCGTCTCCCCAGGCAAGATCTTCATGACCCGCGGCTGGGGCGAGGTGGCTCGTGTCTGTCGGACGAAGGGCGCCCTCTCCATCCACTTCGAGTATGACAACGCCTCCACGATGCTCTTCTAGGTCTTCGATGAGGAAGGCCGCCGAGTGGAGTACTGCCCCGGAAGGGGCGGCTGGAATGGCGCTGTGGCAGGGGCCAGGCGAGCCGCCGGCCTCGCAAGCGGCACTTCCAGTAGCGGCAGCGCTTGGGAGTCCATCGACTCTCCCGAGCTCTATGAGACTCCAGAGACAAGCGACGACAGCTACGTGCCCCCGAGTTCTCGTTGGGCTCGGGGCAAGGCCGCGGCGTCCGGTCGCCGCCGTCACTAATCTGGATGGGGTTGGCTCCGGCCTCCGTGGCCCACTATTGATGATGGTGTCGACGCGCGTAGATAGGGCTCCTAGCGATCCTCTCCTTTTGTTCCCTGCGAGGAATCGAGTCGAACCCCGTGGGGGACGTGTGTATAGGGTCTGTAATGCCTTTTGTTGTTATCCTCCTTATCATCAAGATTTACGAATGCATGTTTTGCTTCGGCTCAGTCTCTCCCTTTCCCACTCCGCGACAGCTTGGTTCTCTACGCCGATAGGTCCCGGTCCCCAGGCAGGCTGCAGCCGTCGCTGGTATGCCAGGTCGCGATGCCGTGGTCAAGGCCAGGAGGTGAGCGGCCCGAGGTCCAGTCAGAGCTCCTGAGGCGCGATGCTCAAGAGGCCCCCCTTAGCGTGCAAGTAGCCACCAAGAGGTAGGAAGGGGAGGCGGTGATACGTCTCCATCGTATCTACTTTTCCAAACACTTTTGCCCTTGTTTTGGACTCTAACTTGTATGATTTGAATGGAACTAATCCGGACTGACGCTGTTTTCAGCAGAATTGCCATGGTGTTGTTTTATGTGCAGAAAATAAAAGTTCTCGGAATGACCTGAAACTCCACGGAACATCTTAGAAAAAACAAAAAAAATCCTCGCCAAAGATGAAGACCAGGGGGCCCACACCCTGTCCACGAGGGTGGGGGGCGCGCCCCCCTGGGCGTGCCCCCCTACTTTGTGGGCCCCCTGGTGGCCCTCCGACGCCAACTCCAACTCCATATATTGGCTTTCGGGGAGAAAACAAATCACAGAGAAGAAATCATCGCGGTTTACGATATGGAGCCGCCGCCAAGCCCTAATCTCTCTCGGGAGGGCTGATCTAGAGTCCGTTCGGGGCTCCGGAGAGGGGGGTTCGTCGCCGTTGTCATCATCAACCATCCTCCATCACCAATTTCATGATGCTCACCGCCGTGCGTGAGTAATTGCTTCGTAGGCTCGTTGGACGGTGATGGGTTGGATGAGATTTATCATGTAATCGAGTTAGTTTTGTTAGGGTCTGATCCCTAGTATCCACTATGTTCTGAGATTGATGTTGCTATGAC
The DNA here is from genome assembly GCF_018294505.1 of Triticum aestivum. Taxonomy (NCBI): domain Eukaryota; kingdom Viridiplantae; phylum Streptophyta; class Magnoliopsida; order Poales; family Poaceae; genus Triticum; species Triticum aestivum. The sequence continues at coordinate 1,609 of NW_025239431.1, forward strand.
TTTGCTATGCTTAATGCTTGTCACTAGGGCCCGAGTGCCATGATTTCAGATCTGAACCTATTATGTTTTCATGAATATATGTGTGTTCTTGATCCTATCTTGCAAGTCTATAGTCACCTACTATGTGTTATGATCCGGCATCCCCGAAGTGACAATAATCGGGACCACTCCCGGTGATGACCATCGTTTGAGGAGTTCATGTATTCACTATGTGCTAATGCTTTGTTCCGGTTCTCTATTAAAAGGAGGCCTTAATATCCCTTAGTTTCCAATAAGACCCCGCTGCCACGGGAGGGTAGGACAATAGATGTCATGCAAGTTCTTTTCCATAAGCACGTATGACTATATACCGAATACATGCCTACATTACATTGATGAATTGGAGCTAGTTCTGTGTCACCCTATGTTATGACTGTTACATGACGAGCCGCATCCGGCATAATTATCCATCACTAATCCGGTGCCTACGAGTTTTCCATATACTGGTTCTCGCTTATTTACTTTTCTGTTGCTACTGTTACAATCACTACAAAATACCAAAAACATTACTTTTGCTGTCTTTACTTTTGTTAACGTTACCACCACTATCATATTACTTTGCTACTAAACACTTTGCTGCAGATATTAAGTTTCCAGGTGTGGTTGAATTGACAACTCAGCTGCTAATACTTGAGAATATTCTTTGGCTCCCCTTGTGTCGAATCAACAAATTTGGGTTGAATACTCTACCCTCGAAAACTGTTGCGATCCCCTATACTTGTGGGTTATCAAGACCTTTTTCTGGAGCCATTGCCGGGGAGCATAGCTCTATTCTTTGAGTCACTTGGGATTTATATCTGCTGGACACTATGAAGAACTTGAAAGATGATCGAACTACTATTTTTCCCTCAACTACGAGGGGAGGTAAGGAACTTCCATCTAGCCTTGCACTAGATTCTCCTTCTGTTATGAGTAAGCTAGTGACACCTAAACCTGCTACTGCTATGAATTCTGATATGTCGCATGTTATTGATGATGCCACTTCTGCTATGCATGATACTTATGATGAAACTACTTCTATGCTTGATAATACTGTGCCCCTTGGTGAATTTCTTTATGAGAAAATTGCTAGATCTAGAGAAAGAGAAATTATTGAATCTGAATACGATGATGAAATATGCCTGCTATTTCTGAGGGTTATCTTTTTGATACTGAATCTTCTGCAACTATTTTTGCTTGCCAGGATAGATACGAACTTAAGAGGCTGCTAATTAAATGGAGTAAAGAATCTCTTAGAGATAGGATGAGACCCGACCCTGCTTTTGCTACTTCTCCTATCTGTGTTCCTGATAAGGATTATTATGATTTTTTTGTTGATCCAGATATAATTACTCTGGTTGAATCTGATCCTTTTTATGGCTATGAATCTAAAACTGTTGTGGCACATCTTACTAAGTTAAATGATATAGCTGCCCTATTTACCAATAATGAGAGATCACGCTACCTTTATTTACTCAAAATATTTCCGTTCTCATTAAAGGGTGATGCTAAGATATGGTTTAATTCTCTTGATCCTGGTTGTGTGCAAAGTCCCCAGAATATGATTTATTACTTCTCTGCTAAATATTTCCCTGCTCATAAGAAACAAGCTGCCTTGAGGGAAATATACAACTTTGTGCAAATTGAAGAAGAGAGTCTCCCACAAGCTTGGGGGAGGCTTCTCAAGTTACTTAATGCTTTGCCTGATCATCCTCTTAAGAAACCTGAAATATTTGATATCTTTTATAATGGACTAACTGATGCTTCCAGAGATTACCTGGATAGTTGTGCTGGTTCTCTTTTTAGGGAAAGAACACCGGATGAAGCTGAAATTCTATTGAATAGTATGTTGGCAAATGAAAATAATTGGGTACCTCCCGAGTCAGCTCCTGAGCCAATTACTGAGCCTATTCCTAAACCAACTCCGAAGAAGAGAGGTGTTCTATTTCTCAGCCCCGAAGATATGCAAGAGGCAAAGAAATCTATGAAAGAAAAAGGTATTAAAGCTGAAGATGTTAAGAATTTACCTCCTATTGAAGAAATACATGGTCTTAATTTACCGCCTGTTGAAGAAGTATATGATCTCAATTACTTATTCACTGAAGAACCTCCCGATATCTCGACACAAGTAGTAAAGGTAAATTCTCTCTATAGATATAATAAAGCTGAAGTCCCTCCTACTAAAATTGCTAGTCAGTGCTTGGATGAGTTTTATGACTTTATGTTTAAGCAAGATGACTTTAATGCTTATTTTGGTAGACAATTAAAA
>NW_025239432.1:0-3894 GCF_018294505.1 Triticum aestivum
TTGATGTAGCTTTATTCAGGGCTTCCGTGTTGTTTTGTGTGTAAGATTTTTTAGTCTTTTTGTCACATGCGCCGGTCCACTCCGTTGGTTAGAACACCAAACATGCAACCAAGTTTGGTTTAAACGTTTCGTTTGGTACGTGATTTGCTGGATGTGTGTGTGGTTGGCACGGGCATGCATTAAGCAGACATCACCGCGTGTAGGTACGTGGTCGCTGTCTGGGCCTACATCTTATACAGTAAACATCACAAGTTCACAACTAATGTGCTTTACTGGATGAGCTGCTGCTCCGTACAGTGATAGCAAAGCTGCAGGCTCCACCACCAACACCCACGCCCACGGCCATTTTTAGCAACGTGAATCTCCCACCGACCGGCCTTGATTTGTCCGGCCCCCAACGCGCTGGCGCTGCATGTGGATAACACTGGCCGGGCATGCATGCGATGACTGTCTCCGCAACTGAAAAGGCCTGCATATAGGTCGGTCAAAATTGCTTATCTCCAGTAGAGAGCAGAGGCTGCATATGGCGTGGATTTAATTCGTGCAGAGACCAAAACAAGTATGGTGGCGCGGCCTGAGGCTGCGTGAAGCGTCCAGTGTACACGAGAGCAAAGCCCGAGTGGGGCCGCCGAGGAACAAAAATTCGACGGAACTTCAGAATATTCGACTCGATCTATTTATCTTCTTTTGCGAGGAAAAACTTCTGATCTATTCATCAACTGTCAAGGTAATACAAAGAATACCAGAAGTAGAAAATACATACAGGTCCGTAGACCACCTAGCGACGACCAAAAGCACTGGAGCGAGCCGATGGCACACCGCCGTCTTCGCCCCTCCGTAATCGAAGCCAGGTAAACCTTGTCGCGGTAGAGAATTGGGAAGTCGTCGTGCTAAGGCCACATATGACCAGCGCACCAGAACATCAACCACCGCCGATGAAGAGAAGTTTATATCAGAAGGATCCAACCTGTAGCACGCGAACAGAGACAAACGAAGACAAGATTCACGTGAATCCACCAAACACAAACGCCGACCGAATCCCGCAATATCCATCAGAGAGAATACTCCACACACCCTCTGACGATGCTACAAACACCGCCGGGATGGGGACTAGACGGAGACAACTTTATTCCATATTCAGAAAGCAGCCGCCGCCTCGCCTTCACATTAGGACAAAAACCTTAACAAAACTCAAAAAACTATGAAAAATAAAGCCCTCTCGCCAATAAGGGTGATCCACCACGCCGCTAGTGTCCTAAGACCATAGAAGACGAGGTAGACCTATGGCAGCACCGACAGGAGGCATAAGAATCCCTAGCGAGAGTATACGAGGGCCCGTGAGAGTGGGGGGCACCAAGGAAGGTGAAAGTTCAAAGATTTCGATGGTTTTGAGGGTGAGCGAAATATTTGTGTTATGTTCAAAAAATGTTGGTATTGTAAAATTGTCTTAATAAAAGAATGTTGAATCCTTATTAAACTAATAATCCCCCCCCCCCCTAGCCCAGTGCTTGGTTGCTATATTCTCGTGCTTCAATTTCAGTTTATGCATGTTGTAAGATACTTTATTAGAACAATCATGTAGGTGAGATTTGAACCTGGTTGGTAATGAACTTGATGTAAGGATGTCACAATTGTGATCGATCAAATTTTACATAAAATTACAGTCACAACAGCTTTTTATCCAACTATTTAAATTCAAATTATTCAAATTAAAATCAAAAATTTGTTGATTTTTTGAAGCAAATTATGGCATTCATATCGCGCGTTTGATGATTTCGAGGGTGAACGAAATTTGGGGATTAAGCCTACGCAATCTCGTCGAAGTTCCCTGGCCCTGTCCTTTATATACACAATCTAGTAAAACTATGTAGAATAGATTATTCCACAACCCCTAATAATGCTATATACACAATCTAGTAAAACTGTGTATAAAATGTAGTAATTTAGAAACTAATTTTTTTACTACCCAAGTTCGTAATATACTATATTTGTATGAAACTTACTATATTTATATAGTCTGTACTATTGACGGGGCAGAGATAGGGCCTAATTATGCTACCATATTATGAACCGCTTGACGTTGTCATATCACTTATTGTGCTACCACTTATCATGAAGCTCTTTGGTGTTGTTGTGCGACTTGTTCGAGTCCTTTCTGCGCTAGATTGGAGGGAACGAGCGACGTAATGAAAATATCCGAAAAGGCAAAACAAGCCGAGAGGAATCTAGTCTTTGGGCCCAACCACTGAACCACATTGCCTTCCTCGGCATAAAGTAACAGAAAAAAATTATTGAGTTGCAAGTCAGTGAGAGGTTATGGAAAATGAGCAGTAACAAAAAGAAACACAGACAAACAGTGACAACTGCCCGTAATGGTGTTGTCATGTGACGTGGTCCACGTATCCTGACGTGGTCAACGTATCCCTTCACCCGGAGAGCAGTCAGTTGGTTGTCTCCTCCAACAAGCTATGTGGACGGGTTTTCCCCTCTCTCACAAATTTGGTGCAAATATTTATCCAGAAAGAGATGCATTGGCATAAATATCAATGATGACATAAAAGAGGGACCCTTCTTTTTCATTCATCTTCATTAATATTACTGCATATATGCTATCCTCGTAAATATATAGAGCTAAGGTGGGCGGCGAGGTCCAAGGTTCTGCACCATGTGGATGATGATTATCTATTCCTCAATATGCTGATGCCACTAAACTTTTTATGGAAACATGATTTGATGCAATTAAAATAATTTAAAGAAAATTTTAATTGTCTGTGAGCACCTTCCATGTCTAAATATTGCTCCCGCAAGAGGGAACTTTTTGGTTGAGGTGTGGGCTCATTTCCTTTTAAATACATTTGCATTGCAATTCACCGCCAGAGACCACAAAACAAAGATTGAAAACAGAAATAATTATCTAAATTGTATGGAGATATGTCTTCACAGTTGAAGGTACACAAACGGGATGGTTGAGCTCAAGATTGAGCTTGTTGTCCGACTCGCTTGTTCATCCATAGTGCAAGCTCCTGGCTGTTCTATGGCGGATGTGTGTCCGTGTGTCGTGTATGGTTTGTGTGTGTGAACTAACTAGGTAGGTTAATATTGAGAACCTACCCCTGGATTGTCCCTCGCATGGTTTGGCTGCAACAAGTTCATCGGATCTGGCGGTGGTTAGGTGGTGCGGACTGCTGCATCTGGATCGGACCAGGATCTGTCTGCTTTAGCTAGATCTTCGCTATGAAGCGTAAAGTCTGCCGTGAACTGGAAACATTGCGGGATGCAGCCGGAAGGTGACTACCGCTCGCTAGTTTGCTTTCCTCACTGAGATGCCATCTACGAACAACAATTTGATGCAAAAGGTATGGTTGTGCAGTGATGACAATGGAATTTCTAACATAGCGCTGCGTTGGGATCATGGGAAAATGATGGTGACAACACATGATTGACTCTGGGTTAGTGATACTTCTCGAGTACTCGGTCTCATGTTTCAGCATGAAAATCTTAGGTCTAACCCAAATTGGTTATAGTTAGCAATGACGACATTACGTTGTTGAAGGCATTGCTCGGATATGTTAGACTCATTCTTGAAGGTGAAAACCTAGAGTCCAGCCTTTAATGGTTAGATCCGGTGACCATGGCGCTTGAGCATCATTTCCTTCCTGAAGGCAACATTGTTGAAGAACGTCGTTGTCTTTGTGATGTCAAGAAATGGTTGGTGCGGATATGGTGGTTGTTGTATTTTTTATCGTTGGGATCGCTTTTGGATCATTTTTCTTTTTTCCTCGCTTAGATATGGCTTTCGTCTTATAGACTTTGCCATTTGCTGTCATGTTTCATGTGTGTTGGTGTTCATTGTGTGCACTCTAATTATGCAAAGACCGGGTGTGTGCCTATTAT
>NW_025239433.1:0-3894 GCF_018294505.1 Triticum aestivum
GATACTTAATAAAACACACCCAGACAAGTTCCACAGACAACCCGGTGATCACTTTTCCACAGGGCGATGAGGGGAGGATCGCCAGGTAGGATTATGCTATGCGATGCTACTTGGAGGACTTCAATCTACTCTCTTCTACATGCTGCAAGACGGAGGCTGCCAGAAGCGTACTCTTCGATAGGGCTAGCTATCCCCCCTCTTATTCTGGCATTTTGAAGTTCAGCCCACCGATATTGCCTCTTTACACATATACCCATGCATATGTAGTGTAGATCCTTGCTTGCGAGTACTTTGAATGAGTAATCACGGTTGCTTTGCTCCCTCTTTTCCCCCGTTTTCCTCTTCTTCTCGGATGCCGCAACCAGACGTTGGAGCCCAGGAGCCAGACACCACCGTCAATGATGACTACTACACTGGATGTGCCTACTACTACGTGCAGGCCACTGACGACAACCAAGAGTAGTTAGGAGGATCCCAGGTAGGAGGCCTGCGCCTTTTCGTTCTGTATCCCAGTTTGTGCTAGCCATCTTATGGCAACTTGTTTAACTTATGTCTGTACTCAGATATTGTTGCTTCCACTGACTCGTCTATAATTGAGCACTTGTATTCGAGCCCTCGATGCCCCTGGCTTGTATTATGATGCTTGTATGACTTATTTTATTTGTAGAGTTGTGTTGTGATATATTCCCGTGAGTCCCTGATCTTGATCATACACGTTTGCGTGTATGATTAGTGTATGATTGAATCGGGGGCGTCACCATCATAGAATGTCTTTACTTTCAATTACTTTTCTTTTTTATCAGCCATTTGAATTGGAGAGGGTGATGGCAGTATCTAAGGGAGTAACAACACGGTCTTCAGAAAAGATAGTGCTACCAGTTGATGCAGATAGAATCACGGTTGTACTTTCCCATGGACCAGATCCACCACACATAACCCAGACTCTCGCAAATTGTACCCCTACCCAGTTGGATAGAGAACCAGCTACACCCCTTCTAACCCCAACCCCAACAGATAGTAACCCAGTTCTAGTTGACACAACACCGTCTCCACCACAGAGCACCCAAACACGAGCAGTTAGTAAGGGAACTGCAGTGCCCAAAGCACGAGGACCACCACTCTGAATCCCAACTCAACGCTTAAAGGAGAAGAATATTTGTTCTCAGGTCTGGTTTTGTAGCTATGGTTCATACTCCTTTGCTCTTGCATTATTGTATCTACTCATACCAACTATTTTCAAATTTGAAGGATGGAACTGAAACTCCAATGGCGCAACAGGTATGTTTTAAACCTGTTTCTTTAACTGGTTTGCTATTGTAACCTGCTCTATGTTGATTTCAGTTTCAATTGAATAAACAGTTATGTTCTCATGTCATGCACATTACAAGTGTTGTTATTGCTCTATAGTTTCCCACACTTATATTCTGTCTATTCTGCTTTGTCTTGAACAAATATTATTTGAACTGTGTCTCTATCTTGATTTGGCAACAAAAACTAGAATGATATAGACCATAAAGTGACCATGGTACATAGATATATGTTTGTTTCATGCTGTTATCCTGTCCACTTTACTACTGAACTCATTTACCAAGATGAGTTTCATATACAACATGGTAAACCTGTGATGTGTCTGTTTGTTTCTCTTTTAGAATGCGGACAAAATATTGGAGAATAGTACCCCATTATGCAATTGTAATGGAAGTAATGCAGATAAGGTTCAAGATAGTGAGAGATCCCTGTTGGTCTTCAAGAAAGCTGATAAAAACTATCTTGATGATAGTGAGAGAACCCAAAAGTCCTGTCTTGATGTAGTGTTCGAGTTACTGGCCACTATTGCTGGCACAAGCTCTTCGAACTCGCATCTTGAATCAGTTCGTCTTCTTGAGTCTCAACTTCAAGTTGAAAGACATCGATCAGATGTGCTGCGACAGGAAGCTGGAGGACTGAGGAAGTCCCTGCAGAATTCAGATGCATACTTCCTGGTGCAACATCAAGCGCTGGAGGATTTAAGCGCCAAACAAGAGAAAGTTAATAAGCTTGCTAAGCATCTTTCCAGCATTATGGGTACCCAGGATATTGTTTCTTGAGATCTTCTGAAGTGGTTTCAGTTCTGGATTTTTTTTGTTGCGGCGTTTATTTGCGCTGGTCGCCAACTTTGAAAACCAATGTATATGATATGCTGCTTTGTTCCCTATATTTGCACTGGTGGCGAACTTTGATGCCCAGTGGATGTAATATGTGTAATAGCCATGATAGCCTAGCGTAAGTTGCTTGCTTATTTATTTCCTTGTTGTCTTGTTTACTTGTTTGCTTGTAGTCAGTGTAGTTCTTTTTCCGCTGTTTGCTAGTGGCTGCAATAACCTATTTTTTAAAACTAGGCCACAATAACCATGGGCTACATATTTATAGTAGTGACACTGGGCCTCCTACCAGCCATAGAAACAATGGGCCTTCTACAGGCCGTAGACACATTGGGACTTCTACGAGCCGTATCATCAATGGGCCTTATATGGGCCGTATGATCGATTGGCTAAACATGGGCCAATAACAGACTGCATTATGGCTGTAAACGGGCTAGAGTTGGAATTGTTCGTTCATGGGCCGACCATAATGGGCCATCGTTAATAGGCCGTATTTGATGATGCTATGAAAACGGCCCAATGTATTAATCGGCCACAAACAGGCCGACTGTAACAACGGGCTGAATTTGGCCCACAAGCAGAAAATGACAGTAACGGGTCATAAGTAACCGAATGCTCGAAATGAGCCCAAGAATAAATGGGCCCTGGGAAGGCCGAAAGATAACATGGGATGGAAATGGCCCAATGGAATAATGGGCCGTTAATAGGTATAAAGTGATACACTGTTCATTACGGGCTAGTTTCACCACGGGCCGTTAATGTGCCAAGAGTTACAAAGGGCCTCATATGGGCCGAAAGACGTCATGGGCCATACATAGGCCGGAAGTTAAAACGGGCTGGAATCATATTGGACGGGCCATATGACTCTACTGGGCCTAATTCAGATAGGTCGTAATGGGCACTGGGTTAGCGGGCTGTAAATGGGCTATATGCGAACATGCCGTTAACAGGCTTTTAGTGGGCCAGCCCGCCACCTTTGGACCAAGTCAAATGGGCCGGCCTTTTCACAGGAATGGGCCTCTGTTGGGCCATGCCACGTGTCAACGTATCATAGGCGCCTTCTGTTCAATGAGTGGATGACACCTGTCCCGACGGTGAGCCAACACGTGTTTCCTCCAGCCAATGATGATTTTACACGTGGAAAATCCACATTGGTCGGGACTGTTAATGGGTTATCGGATCCAAAACTGGACCCGATAGCTTAACGACATTCCCTTACGTTGGATGCCACGTGTCGGTCACCCTTGACGAAAGCACTTCTATGACGCACGATTTATCGTCATGGAAGTGGACACTTCTGTGATGATAATTTTGGTCATGTCATGGAACACTTCTACGACAGCACATGTATGTCTATCTTCATTCTGTCATAAAATCGTCATGGATGTACATGCATGACAAAAAACATGATCTACTCTGACAAACACGTATCATCATGGAAGTGTATTTTTTTTGTAGTGTGTCTTCATGACCCGCGGACAGGGCGAGGTCGCCCGAGCCTGCCACATGGAGGGGGCCCTCATGATCCACTTCGAGTATGACGGCGCCTCCACCCTATTCTTCAAGGTCTTTGATGAGTAGGGACGATGGCTGGATTGTTTCCTCCGGCCCCACCGATGTTTCCTCCAGCAGCAGCGATGACTCCTGGGAATCCAGCCACTATCCCGAGCCCGTCGAATCTCCGGAGTCCAGCGATGATAGCTATGTGCCGCCAATCTCCCGCCGTGGCCGGAGCGCGGCGGCAGCTGCTGCT
>NW_025239434.1:0-3893 GCF_018294505.1 Triticum aestivum
GGTCTCAATAAACACACCGCAAAAAGAATATTACATCGAATAAATCTCCACAAGAGAGGGGGAGAACATTGTATTGAGATCCAAAAAGACAGAAGAAGCCATCTAGATACTAGTTATGGACCCGTAGGTCTGAAGTAAACTACTCACACTTCATCGGAGGGGCTTGGATGATGATGTAGAAGCCCTCCGTGATCGATGCCCCCTCCGACGGAGCTCTGGAACAGGCGCCAAGATGGGATCTCATGGATACAGAAAGTTGCGGCGGTGGAATTAGGTTTTTGGCTCCGTCCTCGATCGTTTGGGGGTACGTGGATATATATAGGAGGAAGAAATACGTCGGTGGAGCTTCGAGGGGCCCACGAGGCAGGGGGCGCGCCCTAGGGGGCGCCCCCTACCCTCGTGACCACCTCGTGGCTTTCTTGAAGGAGGGTCCAAGTCTCCTGGATCTTATCTGATGAGAAAATCACGTTTCCGAAGGTTTCATTCCGTTTGGACTCCGTTTGATATTCCTTTTCTTCGAAACCCTAAAACTGGCAAAAAACAGCAATTCTGGGCTGGGCCTCTGGTTAATAGGTTAGTCCCAAAAATAATATAAAAGTAGAAAATAAAGCCCAATAATGTCGAAAACAGTAGATAATATAGCATGGAGCAATCAAAAAATTATAGATACGTTGGAGACGTATCAGTGGTGGTGGTGGATTGTTGTTGTTTTTGTTCCCCTCATTCTGATTCTGGACTAACAACTGCATCAGGGTATTCTGCTGCTGGATCAACTGAGTGAGCTTCGGTGGGAAAGCAAATCCATTGTCACGTCTCGGAGGCATCTGATGGGTTTAGAGGGGAGAGATTAGAATAGAATGAGGTCTAATGAGAAAGCACTACCCATATGCACATGAGACAAACACAAACATTTCACTCAATCAATCAAGCAAGGCATACAATCGGTCTAACTATCGCAAAAGTGCATCAGACTACTCTATTTACATGGTGGAATACTACTACTGATGTGGTGGTCTACTAAAAATATTCCTCGGTTGCAGACTCCATGATATCTGCTCCAGCTTCGACTTCAAAGTCATCATCGCTCAGATCAGAGTCGGTGTCATCGATGATGATGTAGTCTTCCGGGCGAATCTCCTTGGGTTCTTCATCTTCTTCTACTAGTGTGGGGTCTCCCATGAATATTCCAATCTCCTTAATCAGGTCGTCATTCTTCTCCACTAATACTTCGATTTCCTTCTCATAATCTTCACATGTAGCCTTGAGTTCTTCCTCCAGTTCCGTGATTCTTGTCATCGCTTTCTTCAGATCTATCTTGCCTGCGCACATCTGATTCTCCTGGCGTCGAATGTGTTGGTTTAGTTCCTGGATAAAAGCTGCGATTGATCTATCCTTCCTGGTGCTGATCATCTCCCATTGCTCATCTCGGCACCCACAAATCTGGTAGATAGCATCCTTGAGCTCATTGTGGTAAACTTCTCCAATATGTCCCATGGTGATGTGGGCTGACATGCTCTTTCCTAGACTCTAGGTTGGTGCATCAAATGAAAACTCTATAGGCTCAGTGACTGGCATGAATGTCCTTCCTGGAACTTGAACTTGGATCAGCCAGCGCTCCTCCTCGGGTAAAGTGGCGTTGTAGGTCCCGGTGAAGCTTGGTACTCTGATTTGCAGGTACTTAGTGACTTCCTTCAGGTGGCGTCCAAAGGGTGTATCTTCATCTGGTTGCATGAACTTGTTCCTTGCATCCGCCATCCTAAAAGAGTAGAAAAGATGAGAAGTCAGAAATGAGAAGAGAGTGATGATCTAGGTCTTTATCTTAGTGGTCGTGTCCTACAGTCAGCGTGTGCTCTGATACCATCTTGTAGCAACCAGACCTCAAACAGTCTGATCTCTGTGCTTCAGTGTCATCCCTGGATCAGTAATGCTGACACGCACAGTACTTGAAGGATTTATAACAGAGTAGCAATCACACACTTATTACATCGAGTGTCTCAAAAGAGAACTTATTACAAATAATATTGCTTAAGGCCATTTAATAACGATAACAGTGGAAGGCTTGGAAGATAAGTGAGTCCATCAACTCCAACGGCATCACTGAGTATAGAACCACGACCTAAAGCTCCTTACTCGTCGTCTGAAAAGTCTGCAACATGAACGTTGCAGCCCGAAAACGGGTCAGCACATGGAATATGCTGGCAATGTAACACATAGAGAGTAGTGAACAGAAACAGGCTATACTACATGCATATATGGCTGGTGGAAAGCTCTATGGTTACAGTTTTGCATAAAGCCAATTTTTCCCTACTACAAAGGAATAAATTTTATTTAACTATCATGGTGGTTGTTAAACATTGAGAGTGTAGACACCCTCTCAATCCCAATTAAACATCATCATTAAAACCCAATAAAATTAATTAAAGTCACATGATGAGATTCACATGATAATCCAAGTACTAGATACTCAAGACGTCCATAACCGGGGACACGGCTAACCATGATTAGTTTATACACTCTGTAGAGGTTTGCGCACTTTCCCCCACAAGACTCGATCTCCTCCATTGGAATTCTCGCACTACATGGTGTTTGAGAAATGGATGACCGAGACATAGTCTTTCAGAAGCGCTAGCACCTTACGATTGGGAAGACCGTTACACCTACTTTCCCCTATATCTGCTAGTTTACCACTGTAAGAGTTCGCACGACTGAATCAACTATGCTAGAGCCCATAGTAGTTTGTGGCTGCACACGGAAGTTTCTAGCATGAATAATCTCATGATCCCTTTAAGCCTGGGTGGCGGTCCATAAACAAAAATAGGCAATCGCTGGAATACCCAGGTGCCTCAATCCACCCAGGTGTGTATTTAAGTTGCCACCTTAAGTTTAACCATTAATTAAACAATCTCACATCTGTCATGAATACTCTCAAACCCAATCCACGTCTACAAGCATAGCATGGCATAAGCAAACATAGAAGTAACTCCCAGGGTTTGATAATAAAACAGGTAATAGGTACTACCTCAACTACTTCCCAAAACCCACATATTAATTAGATCCTATTCATGCAATTGTTTGAGGATTGATCTAATGCAATAAAACTGGGTAATAAGAGGTATGATCAAAGTGTTACTTGCCTTGCTGATGATCCATGAAACCAAGAGATTCGAAGTAGCAAGTGGCGCACTCCGGGTACTCTAACGCAAACGAACAAACAAGCATACAATAAGTACTCATCTAATGCATAGGTAAAACTCAAATAAGAGATTTAACTAGAAAGTTCAACTTAAGAACTCTAGTTTGCAAAAAGAAACAAATCGAACGAAACAACGAAAGTCAAACGGTGAAAGAAACAAGCTTCCATTACTAATCTGGACCTAAGTCAAATTTTACAGAAGAAAAAACTTGTTTGAGTTGGTTAAACGGAAAGAGGGTTTCGAGACGTAACTATAGGTGCTTGAATCGCCTGATTCCGATAAACGAGTGAAAAGTTAAACTAAAACTAAAATTGGATCAGAAATCGCGATCAGAAATAATCGCAGAAAATCCAAGAAAAAGAAAACTGACGAACAGATTAACGAACGAACGTTCGTTAACTGAAACTAAATGGTGAACTCGTCCGTTAAAACGAACGAACGAGCGAACGCTCGCTAAATAAGTGAACCGATAAAAACGATCTAATAAAATAATAATAATAATAATAAAATAAAACCTAGGGTTTTCAAAAACAAACCGGACCGCTTTTCTTCGGAAAACCGGCGGCGGACGGCGCGGCTACCTCGTCGGACTCCGGCGGGACTCGGGGCTCCGGCAGGGTGGGGTGGCGTCGGCGGCGGCACACGGTGATGAGCGGCGGCTGCGGGAGGCGGGGCGGGTCGAGGCGGGATGAGGCGGCG
>NW_025239435.1:0-3893 GCF_018294505.1 Triticum aestivum
TCTCAGCTTTGGTCCAAACATGAGATCTCCGTTTTTGTCTCGAGGACCAGGTGCTGGGCAGTATGGATCGCTGTGTCCCAAGCGGCCACAAGAGAAGCAGAAGTGGGGCACTTGTTCATACTGGATATCATATAGTTCCTCTTTCTTTCTCTTGGTCGCAGGAAACCTCCAATATGATCAAAGTGGACTGATGTAGCATTTTTATCGATCTGCTGAGCTATCAGGCGCCCCCAAGAATCATCTCTCAGATTATAGGGCAAATTTGGGATCCTAACCCACATGTGTAGACGGTCAAAAGTGACCTCGTCAGGCCTCATATGATCCTCGAAATCAGCAAGGATTACTGCATGCTTACTAACATGCCACGGCGAGCCCGCCTAGATGCGATCGCGATCTCTCTGGGTCTCGAACTCTGCCACAAAGTTATTCTCTCCCATAGATCTGAACTGCAGACCCCTAGGGTTTCCCCACGCTGGCCGAAGTGCGTTGGGTATAGTCTGGATATATAGTAGATGACGATGGAGCACCTTCCCTGCCAGTAGACACTTCTGCGGCTTCCCTTGGTCAGCATCATCGATCACAAGAGGCGTTGCCTCCTCGTCGGTGATCCCTAGCTTCCCAAGTTCCTCTTCCAGTTTCGCCCGGTCCGACCGAGGAGAGTCGGGGTCCGCCCCTCTGCTTGCGCTTGAGGGCGGTGTTGCCATCCTTCGTCGGAATTCTGGAGCGGCCCGCCCGATCAGTGTTGGGGAACGTAGTAATTTCAAAAAATTTCCTACGTACACGCAAGATCATGGTGATGACATAGCAACGAGAGGGGAGAGTGTTGTCCACGTACCCTCGTAGACCGTAAGCGGAAGCGTTATGACAACGCGGTTGATGTAGTCGTACGTCTTCACGATCCGACCGAAGCACCGAACGTACGACACCTCCGAGTTCAGCACACGTTCAGCTCGATGACGATCCCCGGGCTCCGATCCAGCAAAGCTTCGGGGATGAGTTCCGTCAGCACGACGGCGTGGTGACGATGATGATGTTCTACCGGCGCAGGGCTTCGCCTAAACTCCACGACGATATGACCGAGGTGGAATATGGTGGAAGGGGGGCACCGCACACGGCTAAGGAACGATTCGTAGATCAACTTGTGTGTCCTGGGGTGCCCCCTGTCCCCGTATATAAAGGAGGGAGGGGGGAGGCCGGCCGGCCCTTGTGGGCGCGCCAAGGAGGAGGAGTCCTCCTCCTAGTAGGAGTAGGACTCCCCTTTTCCTACTCCTACTAGGAGGGGGAAGGAAGAGGAAGAGGGGGGAAGGAAAGAGGGGGGCGCCCCCCTCCTAGTCCAATTCGGACCAGAGGGAGAGGAGGCGCGCGGCCCACCTTGGCCGCCCCTCTCTCTTTCCACCAAGGCCCATGTGGCCCATTATCTCTCCCCGGGGGGTTCCGGTAACCCTCTGGCACTCCGGTTTTCTCCGACAACGTCCGGAACACTTCCGGTGTCCGAATATAGTCGTCCAATATATCAATCTTTATGTCTTGACCATTTCGAGACTCCTCATTATGTCCGTGATCACATCCGGGACTCCGAACAAACTTCGGTACATCAAAACTTATAAACTCATAATAAAATTGTCATCGTAACGTTAAGCGTGCAGACCCTACGGGTTCGAGAACTATGTAAACATGACCTAGAACTATTCTCGGTCAATAACCAATAGCGGAACCTGGATGCCCATATTGGTTCCTACATATTTTATGAAGGTCTTTATCGGTCAAACCGCATAACAACATACGCTGTTCCCTTTGTCATCGGTATGTTACTTGCCTGAGATTTGATCGTCGGTATCCAATACCTAGTTCAATCTCGTTACCGGCAAGTCTCTTTACTCGTTACGTAATGCATCATCCCGTAACCAACTCATTGGTCACATTGCTTGCAAGGCTTATAGTGATGTGCATTACCGAGAGGGCCCAGAGATACCTCTCCGACAATCGGAGTGACAAAACCTAATCTCGAAATACGCCAACTCAACATGTACCTTCGGAGACACCTGTAGTACTCCTTTATAATCACCCAGTTACGTTGTGACGTTTGGTAGTAGCCAAAGTGTTCCTCCGGTAAACGGGAGTTGCATAATCTCATTGTTACAGGAGCATGTATAAGTCATGAAGAAAGCAATAGCAATATACTAAACGATCAAGTGCTAGGCTAACGGAATGGGTCATGTCAATCACATCATTCTCCTAATGATGTGATCCCATTAATCAAATGACAACACATGTCTATGGTTAGGAAACATAACCATCTTTGATTAATGAGCTAGTCAAGTAGAGGCATACTAGTGACTATATGTTTGTCTATGTATTCACACATGTATCATGTTTCCGGTTAATACAATTCTAGCATGAATAATAAAAATTTATCATGATATGAGGAAATAAATAATAACTTTATTATTGCCTCTAGGGCATATTTCCTTCAATCAGGTCCGGCGGCCGCCGTCAAGTCCACCCCGAAACCCTAATCGCCCAAGGGTTTTTAGGTTTCGAGAGGAAAAGTTTTTTCCTCCTAGATATAGGAGTAGTAGATAAGGTTGGGCTGTGGTGGTGCTTCGGTTTGTACTCCCCCGGAAGTAGTATTGCGTGTGCGTTTTAGTACATAGCTGGAAGGCTAAAGTTCCGTCCCTTCGGTGACCAGGGGAAAGACAACACACGATTTGTGATTGGTTGGTATCTGATGACATGGCAGGCTTTGTTGGACCCTTTGCATGTTAAGAGAATACCTATAATGGGGAGCAACTTCTTAAGAATGTATGAATGGGCTGGGCTGGGGCTTGAGAGATTAATTTGATGTATTGGTGAAGCCTTTTCGGTTGGTGTGAACACAACTTTATTGTGCAAGTTCCATGTGCATTTTACTTATGGCGAGCACCACACTGGCAATGCTACAACCGAAAACAACCGAAATGTATGGTTTAAAAAAGGTCAACTAGATGTAATGAAATTACACACTTCCAGCTCTCTTCCATTTGTAAGTGTGATGCAACAGGCTACCTACTGAAAACAACCGAAATGGAATAAAAATTCAAACCAACGGATGACGAGATAATTCTGATTTGGTAGTAATTTCATGAGAGCTCAATCGCAAGAATTAGCACATGCGTGCAGAAAGAAGCAGACGATCTGGGGTGGGTGCTTTAGGGGAAGTATCAGGTGATGCAACACTAACATGCTCCCACTTTGAAAAAAATAAAAATCAAATCTAAGTGTGTCAAAAAAATCCAATTTTTTGTGAGGATGTTCACAAGACATGTCTACAACCTATAAAAAAATTCAGATCAAAATTCGAAATACAGAAAGAGATGCAAAAACGATAAATCCAGCATTTGAAATACAGAAAGGACAAAAAATAAAAACTCAACGCTATCCATGCCGGATTTGTCTTTCCGTTTCTCTTTATGGATGTCGAATTTTGACTTGAATATTTTAGGAGCTGTACACATACATGTCTTGTGGACATCCACAAATATTTTTAGATTTTTTTTGACACATTTAAATTTGATATTCTTTGAAATGGGAGCATTGTAGCGCTGGTAACACTAGATATTTTCCTGGATGCTTCAAGTGCCACCATGAATTCTCTGGTGTCATGCTTCGGTTAATTGAGAATATAACTAGAAGGTTGATTAATTGAGAACCGAGAAAGTAATTAGCAATGATATTTCATTTTCCTCTCTCCTGTAGAAGGGTGCAGCTTAGCGTGACGTGTCTTGGAAAAAACATGATGCATATATTTATAACTTGATTCGGCTATCTGGGCAATATTACTATTTTTTCGAGAGTGCGACGAGCAAATTGCATCACAACTTTTCTTGTATACTAGAAGATAACAAAAGAGTTTA
>NW_025239436.1:0-995 GCF_018294505.1 Triticum aestivum
ATAGCTCAAAAAATCAGTAAATGCATGAAAAATAACAAATGAAGTCAGAAAGGGTTGAAAATTGATGATGTGGCTTTGAATTGTGCATTTTGAACACAGAAGAACTATGGAGTTCAAATAAGATCAATAAAATGAAATCCCTTTGTAACAGACGAGTTTTCGTGTGAAACCCTGATACTTCGAATGAGATTGTCCGTATTGTACACGAAGTGCATCCAGTTTTTGCCGTAAGCCTCTCTACTTTCTTGCACATGCTATGTGGGTGAAATGATGACACCATGCCAACTTTCAACCTTTTCAGAGTTCATTTGTAGTGCTTTTTTCAATTTCAGGGTCTTATAGCTCAAAAAATCAGTAAATGCATGAAAAATAACAAATGAAGTCAGAAAGGGGTTGAAAATCGATTATGTGGCTTTGAATGGTGCATTTTGAAAACAGAAAAACTAGGAGGTCAAATAAGTTCAAGAAAATGAAATCCCTTTGTAACAGACAAGTTTCCGTGTGAAACCCTGATACTTCGAATGAGATTGTCCGTTTTGTACACGAAGTGCATCCAATTTTTGTCGTAAGCCTCTCTACTTTCTTGCACATGCAATGTGGGTGAAATTATGACACCATGCCAACTTTCAACCTTTTCGGAGTTCATTTGTAGTGCTTTTTTCAATTTGAGGGTCTTATAGCTCAAAAAAATCAGTAAATGCACGAAAAATAACAAATGAAGTCAGAAAGGGTTGAAAATCGATGATGTGGCTTTGAATGGTGCATTTTGAAAACAGAAAAACTAGGAGTTCAAATAAGTTCAAGAAAATGAAATCCCTTTGTAACAGACGAGTTTCCGTGTGAAACCCTGATACTTCGAATGAGATTGACCGTTTTGTACACGAAGTGCATCCAGTTTTTGCCGTAAGCCTCTCTACTTTCTTGCACATGCTATGTGGGTGAAATGATGACACCATGCCAACTTTCAACCTTTTCAGAGTTCATTTGTAGTGCTT
>NW_025239436.1:1187-1940 GCF_018294505.1 Triticum aestivum
TCCCTTTGTAACAGACGAGTTTCCGTGTGAAACCCTGATACTTCGAATGAGATTGACCGTTTTGTACACGAAGTGCATCCAGTTTTTGCCGTAAGCCTCTCTACTTTCTTGCACATGCTATGTGGGTCAAATGATGACACCATGCCAACTTTCAACCTTTTCAGAGTTCATTTGTAGTGCTTTTTTCAATTTCAGGGTCTTATAGCTCAAAAAAATCTGTAAATGCATGTAAAATAACAAATGAAGCCAGAAAGGGTTGAAAATCAATGATGTGGCTTTGAATGGTGCATTTTGAAAACAGAAAAACTAGGAGTTCAAATAAGTTCAAGAAAATGAGATCCCTTTGTAACAGACGAGTTTCCGTGTGAAACCCTGATACTTCGAATGAGATTGTCCGTTTTGTACACGAAGTGCATCCAGTTTTTGAATTAAGCCTCTCTACTTTCTTGCAGATGCTATGTGGGTGAAATGATGACACCGTGCCAACTTTCAACCTTTTCAGAGTTGATTTGTAGTACTTTTCAATTTCAGGGTCTTATAGCTCAAAAAAAATCAGTAAATGCATGAAAAATAACAAATGAAGTCAGAAAGGGTTTAAAATTGATGATGTGGCTTTGAATGGTGCATTTTGAACATAGAAAAACTATGGAGTTAAAATAAGATCAATAAAATGAAATCCCTTTGTAACAGACGAGTTTTCGTGTGAAACCCTGATACTTCGAATGAGATTGTCCATTTTGTACACGAAGTGCA
>NW_025239436.1:2303-2923 GCF_018294505.1 Triticum aestivum
TTTTCTACACGAAGTGCATCCAGTTTTTGTCGTAAGCCTCTCTACTTTCTTGCACATGCGATGTGGGTGAAATGATGACACCATGCCAACTTTCAACCTTTTCAGAGTTCATTTGTAGTGCTTTTTTCAATTTCAGGGTCTTATAGCTGAAAAAAATCAGTAAATGCATGAAAAATAACAAATGAAGTCAGAAAGGGTTGAAAATCGATGATGTGGCTTTGAATGGTGCATTTTGAAAACAGAAAAACTAGGAGTTCAAATAAGTTCAAGAAAATGAGATCCCTTTGTAACAGACGAGTTTCCGTGTGAAACCCTGATACTTCGAATGAGATTGTCCGTTTTGTACACGAAGTGCATCCAGTTTTTGCCGTAAGCCTCTCTACTTTCTTGCACATGCTATGTGGGTCAAATGATGACACCATGCCAACTTTCAACCTTTTCAGAGTTCATTTGTAGTGCTTTTTTCAATTTCAGGGTCTTATAGCTCAAAAAAATCAGTAAATGCATGAAAAATAACTAATGAAGCCAGAAAGGGTTGAAAATTGATGATGTGGCTTTGAATGGTGCATTTTGAAAACAGAAAAACTAGGAGTTCAAATAAGTTCAAGAAAATGAAATCC
>NW_025239436.1:3127-3893 GCF_018294505.1 Triticum aestivum
TTCAGGGTCTTATAGCTCAAAAAAATCTGTAAATGCATGAAAAATAACAAATGAAGCCAGAAAGGGTTGAAAATCAATGATGTTGCTTTGAATGGTGCATTTTGAAAACAGAAAAACTAGGAGTTCAAATAAGTTCAAGAAAATGAAATCCCTTTGTAACAGACGAGTTTCCGTGTGAAACCCTGATACTTCGAATGAGATTGTCTGTTTTGTACACGAAGTGCATCCAGTTTTTGAATTAAGCCTCTCTACTTTCTTGCACATGCTATGTGGGTGAAATGAAGACACCATGCAAACTTTCAACCTTTTTAGAGTTCATTTGTAGTTCTTTACAATTTCAGGGTCTTATAGCTCAAAAAAAATCAGTAAATGCATGAGAAATAACAAATGAAGTCAGAAAGGGTTGAGAAATGATGATGTGGCTTTGAATGGTGCATTTTGAACACAGAAAAACTATGGAGTTCAAATAAGATCAATAAAATGAAATCCCTTTGTAACAGACGAGTTTCTGTGTGAAAACCTGATACTTCGAATGAGATTGTCCTTCTTGTACACGAAGTGCATCCAGTTTTTCCCGTAAGCCTCTCTACTTTCTTGCACATCCTATGTGGGTGAAATGATGACACCATGCCAACTTTCAACCTTTTCAGAGTTCATTTGTAGTGCTTTTTTCAATTTCAGGGTCTTTTAGCTCAAAAAAATCAGTAAATGCATGAAAAATAACAAATGAAGTCAGAAAGGGTTGAAAATCGATGATGTGGCTTTG
>NW_025239437.1:0-3891 GCF_018294505.1 Triticum aestivum
AGTTGAGGTACTCTGTTACCTTGACATATATGTTGGAGATATTATTATGACCCTAGGTGTCTTAGGGGATCATCTAGTAATTTAGCAATGCTTTTGTGTCCTAGTGTGATGATTCTGGCTTTATCCCCGAAAGCATCCCGTGATGCCACTTAGTAGTAGGTATTCTACTCCTTGGGTTTTGAACCCGAGATTCACCCTACTTACTTCATGTTGATAGTAATTGCTAGCTCCCTTAGGTTAATAGTAACCTTTACAGTAGTTCTCGAGGTCCGTGGTATATCCTTCTTCCAAATACCATGAACCACTTACGGCAAAAGTTTGTTGGATCAAAAGATCACAACAAGAGTGCTCTTGATGAGTTCTCCATTATATATTGCGACTCTGCCAGTTCTACCTTTCCGCATGGATTATCCGGAAGAAATATGTTGAACTTCGTTCGACATGCTAAACCATGCATCCACAACTCAGGAAATCATATGTTCTTTTGAGTTGTCCCTCTGTAGTTGTATTTGACCCTTGTCCAGCAGTTGATAGTCAAGTTGATGTCGTGCATTCGTGTTCACCGATGCTCGTTATTCTTGTGGTCCGTCAAGCCGTTCTAGTTCGGAATGACTAGGAGAAACAAACTCCAGTACCTCTTCCATATCCAGGATTGAGTCAAAGAAGTTGTATGCCGCAGATCAAATGCCAATCCAGCTTTTGGTTCTGTTCTACCTTGGAGTATTACCCCCTTTATGTCAGAATTGTCATGAGAACTGCACCAACTCTCATGAATTTTGACGTAGTGATACCTCTCACCATCATTAGTCATTCCTCGGCCCTCGTGTTGATGCGAGCGGAATACCGACAAATGAATTGTGATGTGTGAAATCAATACTCCCAGCAACCTCGTTGCTTGGTAGTTAAAGGGTAATAATTTCATTCTTAGCGTGTTGGTTTTTGAATCATCCTTCTAAGACTGATCGTGCTACCTAGTCCTTATTTCGGTGCACCCTTCGATTGATGAGTTAGGATCTTGTCAAGTCCTCACTCATTTGATCATATCGTCTTGCCCTCAAAAGCGAGATTATTCTCGAGCTTAGTAACATACCGGTGGTTCGTGATTTTCCGAATATCTTCTCGGAAGTATTACCAGGTTGTTCCCTGACTGTTATGTTGAGCTCGTGATCAAGTTGGTTTCTTGTGAACCACCCTCTCTCCAAGATCGGTGTTAGATATCCCTGAGCTAGTTGGTTAAGCTAGACAACAACTTGGAGAATTGGAAGATAAAAGCTTGCCTGACTTAGTTCGTTCCAAAGGGATATTCTTGTGTAGTGTGTGTTGAAGAAAGATGATATCTTCATCGATTGGTCCTTGTGATCAGTTGCTGGACCTATTGTCTTATCAATCCTTTGATTTGAGTGTGGGCTATCGTCAAATCAAATCAGTACCAACGATGCTCGTAATGTTGTCTTATTCGTGGTTGATCCCTCGAGCATACACCATTACATCTTTGGTCTGACCAATGCTATCATCGTGTTCACTTAACTATGGAATTCCTTTTAAAAGGAAACCCGGATGAATTGTTGTTGAGCCCATTGACAACATCCTTATCTCCTCCATGATTTTGTTGAACATTAAGCTAGTGTTGGAAACTTTTGAAAGCATTTTCTTCATGCTAGCTCATGAAGTACTTGTTTGATGAAAGGAGTGACTTCCCTTGATTCACGTGCATTTTGATGTAAGTTGCCGTCGTGAATTCGAGAAAGTTTGTTTTTGCTCCTTTGGAGTCATCCCAAGTCGGTCATGCACGTGCGAAGAATTCTGTGGTCTGTTAGACTGATCATCTTCATTCCATATGTATATCCTAGCACACCAAGCCACTGATTGACTTGTTCAAGGAAAAGAAGACTATGCTTGGGATCTAATCCATGGACTTGCGTAAAGACTTCGATATCCTTGATGATGGCTCCCAACCAGAACTCGGTAGTGTTTATTGTAAGACTACCCTGTGGGCATGCTTGTCTGGAACAACGTGTTCACATGTTTGTAGCAGAACCAGCTCATGTTTTGGAGCTTGCTATCGTAGTTCATTTTCTGAGAATCTCGCAACGTCATCTCGTCGATTTGTGTTGCCAACTTTCATTTTTCTTCCTAGACTCGATGAGTCTGGAATATCCTGACACCAACCAGATCTGAATCTCAGGCAGATATGATATTTGGAATATTTCCCAAGAATTATAATATTGGTCGCGCAATAACCGGTAAAGTGGATGTCATGGCCAACACACCCAGCCGGAAGACCTGTTATTATAATATCTTGATTGAAGAAGTTGGCCACCTCCCCATAGGGATTTCGTAGGGTTTACTCCCTAGTTGCCCCTATGGATTTTTGTGTTCCCGAAGTCCGACCTTTACTTGATGTTCTAGATACCAGACCATTTCTATGAATGGGTTACACTAGCACGTCAAGGAGAACATTAGAAGCGGAGTGCTAAATGTCTCTCGGTCGATCATCCAGATTTTGTTTCCTTGGCCTCGCTAAGGTGAAATCTGAGAAAGTGTTATCTTCCTTTGCATTTGCATCATCCATCATCATTCATCATGGTAGCAAGTTGTGTTGCCAGGATCCTTGACACGGATGTTGGTAAAACCTTGATGATTATGGAAATGCTCAAGTTCTTGAGAGCACGCACAAGCGCTACGTGTTATCATTGGCTCTAACTGAGATTCCTCTCAGTTTCCTCGGCAATGCTATGACCTATTCAAACAGTGAATTCACTCTCTATTGTCGGGTTCTTCCCCAGTTACCAGAATCATTCCCAGCATTTGCATTTTGTTCCCAGCTTGCACCGTCAATGTGCCATTCTACCATGGGTCTCTTCCATTTCCGGTGGTAAGCAAGTTCATCCATTACGTTGTCTTCAACAGGGTAATCCACATCATCCAAGTCCGAGTATGCCATTCTACCGACCCCCTTCAAACGATCGCTCGAGAATTGCCTTAGGCTGGTTTTAAGAGTTACAATGATCCCTGAATCAAAGGTAATTCTTTTTGCCGCTTAAGGGGATATTTCTACGAGTCACCTTCCCTAAGGTGCATCGTTGTGGCTCCATGGCAACTCAACTCCTCGCTACGTGACAATCGTTTACCACATTCTTGAGTCTGGAATCGTTGTCTACCTAGTGAACCTTCGTCATCCGTTTCTTTCCACCCCTCTTGATGTGTATCTCGTGTCTCAACCCGAGAGATGGTCCTATGTCTCATTCCGTGAGTTGTTCGATCTTCGAGAAGATCGACCCCGCTAGAGTCTCCTTCTTCCCTCCATGTCATGTTGACAGGATTTCTCAGAGCAAGACTTCAAGACAATGATGGTGATCGAATCAACGTTCCTATGAAGTGCAACCTGAATCGTGAAGATTATACTAGTCTGCGTTACCCTTCACCTTACCCTACGCTTGAATCTCGAGACGAGATTCTTGTTTAGTGGGGGTGAGTTGTCACATCCCTAGCTGCTGGTAGTGCTCTAGGCTAGCTTCATGTGTGCATCATGTCTATATTTTCGAAACTTGAACTGGGGAATTTTGGAAGCCTCAAAAACTTAAATAAAAGAGGGGCAAAAACCCTAGAAATCTCATTCATTGCTCCAAACTGCTCTTCTTAAATGTTTGCTAATTTTTGGTAAGGGTTCTGGTCCCAACCAAAATATTGAACATTTTTAAGGATTTATTTTTGGGACTTTGGATTTAATTCATTAGCTATTTGAATTTGAATTATATTCATATAATTAGAATATAATTTCAAATACCCCTGAAATATTTTATAAGCTTTTGGAAAAGTCCATCTAGCAATATAAAATATTCAGAGGAGTTTTTGGCATTGTTTGAATTATTTTAAATTCAAAACAGTGGC
>NW_025239438.1:0-3891 GCF_018294505.1 Triticum aestivum
TCCCCTTGAGCTAAGGTCACACAGACCTCGCCCAATCACTCTGGTAAGTCTTCAAGGTAGACTCCCAAACCTTCACAGACTTCGTTCACCGGTGATCCACAATGTCTCTTGGATGCTCAGAACGCGACGCCTAACTGGCTGGAGGATTCACAGTCCTCAAGTGTAATAAGTCTTCAGATCACACAGACAAGAAGACTTAATTGATGCCTAACACTCTTTGGCTCTGGGTGGTTAGGGCTTTATCCTCGCAAGGAATTCTCTCTCAAAGGCTTCGAGGTGGGTTGCTCTCAAACGACAAAAGCCGTACTCTAACTCTGAGCAGCCAACCGTTTATGGTTGTAGGGGGTGGGCTATTTATAGCCACTAGGCAACCCGACCTGATTTGTCCGAAATGACCCTGGGTCACTAAGGAACTGACACGTGTTCGAACGGTCAGATTTCAAACACACACGACAACTTTACTTGGGCTACAAGCAAAGCTGACTTGTCCGACTCTGGACAAGATTCGCTCTCATAGTCTTCACTCAAAGACATAGGTTTTGGTTAAGCATCACTTCAGTCATTCTGACTAGTTCTCTTCGACCCCACTTAACAGTACGGTGGTTCCTATGACTCAACAAAGAAGAAACAGAACTACGAAAGATCTAAGTCTTCGAGCTCCATAGGCTTCATGCGATGTCTTCTCTTGTCATAGTCTTCAATGAGAATATCTTCATAAACCACCTTTGACATCAATGTCTTCATACATTTTTAGGGGTCATCTCTGGTAGGAAAACCGAATCAATGAGGGACTTCTACCTGTGTTATCCTACAATTCTCACAAACACATTAGTCCCTCAACTAGGTTTGTCGTCAATACTCCAAAACCAACTAGGGGTGGCACTAGATGCACTTACAATCTCCCCCTTTTTGGTGATTGATGACAAACTAGTTGAAATTTTCAACGGGGAATATAATATGTGAAATTGTAAGAGGATAGGGAATTGTCTTCATAAGCTGTGAGGGCTCCCCCTGAAGATGTGCATATAAGTAATTTGCTTTTGGAATGCAAATGCACATGGCAGGTTGTGCTTGTGGAGATCCTCTTCAACTTATGATGACAATCCACTATGCATGTGAAGGTATGTGAAGATAATGACATGCATAATGGAAAATGGACGTCTGCAAAATGATCTAAGTGCGGAATTTATCGTCGCACATGCGGAATTTATCATCGCATCACAAAGTGGCAAATAAGTAGCAGACGACCATCGAGTTTAAGTGTTACAACTCAAAGAACCAAATGTATCAAAACGAGAGTTGTAAACACGAAGCAAAATATAAAGCAACCGCCCATATGGACCCGCTTGAAGACTATCAAACTCATATGCTTCTCCCCCTTTTGTCAGTAAGGACCAAAAAGGTTGGAAGACATAGAGCATCTACTTGTTCCCATGAAGAGTAGGTGAAGCAGCAGGGTCATCGGTGGTGTTCGGCGGTGCAAAAGAACTTGGAGCAGTGTCGAAGCATGCTGAAGGAGGTGGCGGTGAAGTGGCATCGTCTTCATCCTCGATCACTCTGGCATTCACAGTTGCAGCTGAGGAAGAGAACTCAGAGTCTTCAAGAGATGGAGTTCGTCGCAGCACTACCCTTCGAGGAGGTGCGGAGTCAAACTTGAAGCGTTCAGAGAAGCCATCCTCTTGAAGATCATCTTCAGAGCACATAAGCGTCAGCCCTTTCCATGTGCATCGAGAGGTTTCATGTGCAACAAAGGCATTCTTGGTGGCAAGATTGCGAATACGGTTGATATCCACCAAGAGGCTTTGCATTTGGCGCTTCAGCCAGTCATGATGCCTATCCTGTTTCTGATGAAGAGCCACCAAAAGCTCTTGGTCGTTGAGAACACGAGTGCGCTTCTTGGGTCGTTGGGCAATTGTGCTATCGGTGGCTTCAGTAAGGGCATGATGTGGTGCACATGTAGTTCCAGCCAAAGGATACACACGAGTGACTGTTTCAACTCCTTCAATATTCTGAGAAAAACTTTGATGCTCCGCATTCTAAAGACTTAGAGGTTCCTTGGCAGGCTTAGGATAAATGGCTTCAACAGACATATCCACATCAGGCAGAAAGATCCGATGATTGCGAGCAGATGGCTGATATGAGATAGAGGAGTGGGGTTTAATCAGCCGCATTATCCATGGAGCATAGAACTTCAAGCCAAAAAGATCAGAGCCTGATGCAGCAAGTTGGGAGATGAAGAAGTCCTGTGCATTGAAGCATTTGCCATGAACAATATAGAAGACCAAAGTCTTCATTGCACCTTCCAGCTTGGCATGTGGAGAATGTCCTTTGATGGGCCAGAGAGTTCGCCTTATGATGTGATAAATAGTCCTTGGCAGATACTCAAGGTCTTCAACGAATAACTCCTTGGGATATGCAGCATCTTGGGGCAATGGCTTCATCATACTGAGCATCTGACTCATGTTAGGTTCAGGCTTCTGAAAGATGCTCTCCACAGCTTCACTGTGAAGCTGACAGCCATGTTCGTAGAGATCGCCAGGAGTGGGCAGACTAGTGAGCTCAATGATATCAAAGGCTTTGGCTTCGTGATGAACATTTCCTGTCATCCACTCTAGGACCCAAGTCTTCGGATCTCTGTTGTACCCACGGATGTGAAGTGTGGCATAGAATTGGAGCAGCAACTCTTCATTCTAGTGCTCTTGGTCGGTGACAAACGGCAGCAATCCAACCTCTTTGAAGCAATCCAGAGCTTCTTCCAGACAGGGCAGACCAACTATTGCTTCGATGTCAAGACGCTTATGTGGGAAGATGCGACCTTGATTGTACAGAATGCAGGAGTAATAGCTTCACCGCGGATAGCTCCAGAACCGATCAGAAGATATTCTTTCCCTTGAGTAGGGGTTCTTGGAGCTATTGAAGAAGGTGTTGTCTGCTTTGAAGCCATTGACATTGAAGGATCCAGGTGCTGATGCAGGACCTGGAAACCTGGGAAATCTTGGGATTGGCTTCTGCACCTGAGGCATGTGCTCAACATGATAGTCAAACTGAGGACCAGCAGCAGGCGCAGGGACAGAAGCAGTAGCATCAGTGGCTTCGCTGACTTCTGGTGCTTGGGTTGGTGAAGGCTCCACATTGACTTCAGTCATGACAGTGTCAGTGGCGTTGGTGGCAGCCTCAAGATTCTCAACCTCCACTTGATGAGCTAGAGGGTCGGTCACAGTCACGTTCTCCTCGAGAATAGCTTCTTGGTGAGACGGGGGTGTAGCAGCGCTTGGGGTTTCTTATTCATCGGCTGATGCAGCCGGAATGTCTTCAGCAACTTTAGCTTCAGACTCAGAGACTGGAGGCCTTGGTCCTTTGCGAAACCTGCGTAACACTGGCGACGCCTGTGGAGTTGGAGTTGGCTGGGCCTCAAAGTCTTCTTCCTCTTGTGCTTGTGGGTGATCAGCCCATGATGCATCCTGAGCAATTGGCGTCAGAGGACGACCAATGCTGATGAGCTCGCTGTGCGTTAGCACAGGCGATGATACTTGTTGGTGCTCGAGCTGAGGAAGAACTGCATCATCTTCAACATGGTCATGGTGACCAATGTCTTCAGCAGCGATGGGATCAGCTGCTGGAAAGTCTTTAGCTTCATGAGCCTCTGTGAAAGTAGGCTCATGGACAGTCAGTTGGCGCTCCTGAGGTTTAGCGTCAGGGCGAACCATGGAGATGGGTTCAACAATCAAGGGCTCTGTGGGAGCAGCCCGTTCCTTCTTGGTCTTCCACTTCTTCTTGGAGGGAGCAGTAGCAGAGGCTTCATGTTGTTTCCTCTTTCTGGCTTCAGCCTCAGCAGTCCTCGTCTTCTTCAGCTCTGAAGCGGTTGACCGGGCCTTTGGCTTCGAGCCAGTC
>NW_025239439.1:0-3891 GCF_018294505.1 Triticum aestivum
AGACTACGATCAGATTGGGCTTAAAACCGATCTGAGAGAGATTAACTCTCCCCAAGCTACCCACCACGTTGCTGTGGTGGAGGAACAATGCGGCGACTCTTCTTCTATACTAAAGACCAGTTATGTCTGGATTCCTGATCCCTCCATACCGGATTCCCGCGGAGGGACGGACGTCAATCAAACACTGAACCTAAAGTCAGGCAGCGGACCAGATTCATTGGACAACATCCAGCAATCCAAGCTTCCAAATTTGGAAACTTTTCGGCCCTTGAGCCTCAGATTGGACGGGGTTCTGGACTTAATTCCACCCGCCCACCCAAACACAAGCGATCTATCTCAAATTCGGCAAGAGCCCACTGAAACAGTACATCATTACTGGGCCAGATTCCTCCTGGTTATGGACAGGATAAAGGACTGCCATGAGGAAAGCGCAATCTCAATTTTCTGCAACAATTGCACGGACAAGGGAATCATGAACGCCATAAGTCGTCGCGAAATTACAAGCTTCGCCGACCTGGCATCCATAGTACGAAAGTACTGTGCGATGGAGAGTGCCTGGAAAACCGAAACTAAGTTTTGGGACAATCCGGCTCCGAACACAACCCTAGTCCGAAACAAAAGGGTGCATCATGCTCAGGCACCTGGGACAAAAACCAAAAAGCAAAAAACCCCTAAAGGGCACGGAACCGTACTGGAGGGATGGCTCAGCGGACCCTGTAAAATCCATAGTATAGAGGGCGCCACTCCAACACACGGCCTTCGAGCATGTTGGATACTACGGCAGGTGGCCAAAAGTGGCGAAGAGCTTCTAGCCCCGGAGAACCATCCCAACAGTACCAGTACGGTATTAACAGTCTTCGAGACTTTCGTATCAAATAATATGCGGAAACGAACACTCCGCAGCCTCGCCGAAGTCTACCAAGTAGCAACAATAAATCCATGGAGCGACACGGCTATCACCTTCAACACCAGCGATGAAACTAAATTCTGAACAGCCCGAGCACCAGCCGCATTGGTCCTCAGTCCAATAGTGGACGGCTTTCGTCTTACCAAGGTACTCATGGATGGCGGCAGCGGATTAAACCTCATCTACGAGGAAACCCTTCGAAAAATGGAAATAGATTGGAGCCGCATTGAGCAAAGCAGCACAACCTTTAGAGGAATAAGCCCTAGTCGGGAAGCACACTACACAGGAAAAATTACACTAGATGTGGTGTTCGGCTCGCCGGACAATTACAGGTCCGAGGAGGTCACGTTCCAAGTGGCCCCGTTCAGCAGCGGATATCACGCTTTATTAGGGCGGGAAGCATTCACAATTTTTCAAGCTATACCCCATTACGGGTACATGGAGCTTAAAATGCCCGGCCCAATGGAATCATCACTCTTGTCAGTGATCCGGACATAGCACTCCGCGCCGAAAATAAGACAGCCGCACTAGCCCTAGAGGCACTATCCGAAGCCCTGGCGGCAGAGGAACTCACTGCGCTGCGCTCCACGGTGAACAGGGATGATGTGATACTCGATAAGAGATCCAAGTCCACCTCTTTTAAACCAGTGGACGAAATAGTCAAATTCCAAGTCCATCCAACGGACCTAACAAAGACGGCTTCCATTGGGACAAAATTAAACCCTGATGTAGACGCCGCACTACGAGAATTCCTTCGGGAAAATTGGGACATCTTTGCCTGGCACCCTTCAGATATGCCAGGAATCCCACGCAGGTTGGAAGAACACAGCCTAAACATCCTAAAAGGATTCAAGCCAGTCAAACAGGCTCTTCGGCGATTTTCCGAACCCAAAAGACAGGCAATGGGAGAGGAGCTAGACAAACTATTAGAAGCCGGATTCATCAGAGACATAAAACATCCAGACTGGCTAGCGAACCTGGTAATAGTACCAAAAAAGGACAAATCCCGGCGCCTGTGTCTCGATTTTAAAGACTTTAACAAGGCTTGTCCAAAGGATCCTTTCCCCCTTCCCCGCATCGATAAAATCATCGATGCTACCGCAGGGCACGATTCATTGTGCTTCCTCGACGCATACTCCGGATACCATCAAATCAAGATGGCGGAGAGAGACCAAGCCGCAACGGCATTCATTACTCCATACGGACCATTCTGTTTCAACACAATGCCCTTCGGGCTCAAAAACGCCGGCGCAACATATCAGCGCATGATTCAGACATGTCTGGCAACCCAGATTGGCAAAACAGTGGAGGCATACATAGACGACATGGTCATCAAGACCAAACACGTCGAAACTCTAGTAGACAATTTGAGGCTCACATTCGACAACCTCCGAGCATATGACATTAAGCTCAACCCGGAAAAATGCGTTTTCGGCGTACCAGCCGAAAAGCTATTGGGCTTCATTGTATCCGGTAGAGGAATTGAAGCAAACCCAGCCAAGATCCGAGCTCTGTCACAATTGGATATCCCAAAAGACCTCAAACAAATACAAAAATTGACTGGATGCGTGGCGGCTCTAAGCCGCTTCATCTCCCGTTTGGGAGAAAAGGCATTGCCCCTCTATCGCTTCCTCCGGCGCACCGAACACTTCGAATGAACGGATGCTGGCACGGCCAGACTCCAAGAAATAAAGGCCATATTGGCAACAAATCTGCTCCTGGCCGCGCCCAACTTGGGCGAACCGATGTTATTATATATCGCGGCAACACATCAAGTTGTAAGCGCGGTACTCGTCGTCGAACGAGAAACAGAAGGACACAAATTCCCTCTTCAAAAACCAGTGTACTACGTATCCACTTTCTTAACTCCATGCAAGTCCCGGTATCCACATTATCAAAAGATAGCGTACACGGTGTTCATGGCATCTCAGAAGCTGCGACACTACTTTCAAGAGTGTTCAATAACAGTGGCCTCCGAAGTACCTCTCAACGACATTATAAACAACCGCGACGCGACGGGCAGGATTGCAAAATGGGCCATTGAGCTCTTACCATTCGACATAACCTACAAACCACGGTGAGCTATAAAGTCGCAAGTTTTGGCCGACTTCATCGCTGAATGGACCGAAGCCGAACTCCCTAAAGAGTACGGCGCATACTCCAATTGGATCATGCATTTCGACGGCTCCAAAATGTTGGCCGGCTTGGGGGCTGGCGTCATATTGACATCCCCAACCGGAGACACGGTCCAATACGTACTTTAGATAATGTACACGGACTCCAACAATGCAGCCGAATACGAGGCCCTTCTACATGGCCTCCGGATGGCAATCTCCATGGGCATTCAACGCCTAGAGGTGCGCGGGGATTCAAACCTCGCAATATCCCAAGTAAATGGACACTTTGACGCCAAGGATCCGAAAATGGCAGCCTATCGTAACACCGTCTTAAAAATGTCAGCTCGGTTCGAAGGACTCGAATTCCACCATGTAGCCCGGGATAATAACCAGGCGGCCGACGTGTTGGCACGCATCGGTGCAAAGCGCGACGCCGTCCCTCCAAACATCTTCCTAGAGCGGCTTTTTAAGCCATCCGTATTATGGGAAGAGGAGTCCGGAAACAACAACCCGAAACCAACCGCACCGCCCAACACTGAACATTCTAACACAATCGATGGCTCAGCCAATGAAATAACACCTTCAGCCCACGAAATAATGGCAGTCATTGCCCCGTGGACAGAACCATTCCTAGCCTACTTAATAAGGCAGGAACTTCCCGAAGACCAAAACAAGGCCCGCTGCATAGTACGGCGATCTAAAGCCTACAAGGTCCATGAGGGAGAGCTTTATAAGAAAAGCACAACCGGAGTCCTTCAAAGGTGCATCTCCAAAGAGGAAGGGCAAAATCTTCTGGCCGAAATTCACGCCGGACTTGGCGGGCACCACAGCGCAGCCCGGGCCCTTGTGGGCAAGGCCTTTCGTACA
>NW_025239440.1:0-630 GCF_018294505.1 Triticum aestivum
GAAAAGAATTTCAAATGAACTCTGAAAAGGTTGAAAGTTGGCATGGTATCATCCTTTCATCCACATAGCATGTGCAAGAAACATGAGAGGGTTACGGCAAAAACTGGATGCACTTCGTGTACAAAACGGACAATCTCTTTCAAAGTATCAAGATTTCATACGGAAACTCGTCTGTTACAAAGGGATTTCATTTTTTAAAACTTATTTGAACTCCTGACTTTTTGTGTGTTCGAAATGCACCATTCAAAGCCACATCATCATTTCTCAATCCTTTCTGACTTCATTCGTTATTTTTCATGCATTTACTAAGTATTTTGAGCTATAAGACCCTAAAATTGAAAAGAATTTCAAATGAACTCTGAAAAGGTTTAAAGTTGGCATGGTATCATCCTTTCATCCACATAGCATGTGCAAGAAACTTGAGAGGGTTACGGCAAAAACTGGATGCACTTTGTGTACAAAACGGACAATCTCTTTCAAAGTATCATGATTTCAGACGGAAACTCGTCTGTTACAAAGGGATTTCATTTTTTGAAACTTATTTGAACTCCTGACTTTTTGTGTGTTCGAAATGCACCATTCAAAGCCATATCATCATTTCTCAATCCTTTCTGACTTCATTTGTTATTT
>NW_025239440.1:2430-3891 GCF_018294505.1 Triticum aestivum
CACTTCGTGTACTAAACGGACAATCTCTTTCAAAGTATCAGGATTTCATACGGATACTCGTCTGTTACAAAGGGATTTCATTTTTTAAAACTTACTCGAACTCCTGATTTTGTGTGTGTTCAAAATGCACCATTCAAAGCCACATCATCATTTTTCAATCCTTTCTGACTTCATTTGTTATTTTTCATGCATTTACTAATTATTTTGAGCTATAAGACCCTAAAATTGAAAAGCATTTCAAATGAACTCTGAAAAGGTTGAAAGTTGGCATGGTATCATCATTTCATCCAGATAGCATGTGCAAGAAAGTTGAGAGGGTTACGGCAAAAACTGGATGCACTTCGTGTACAAAATGGACCATCTCTTTCAAAGTATCAGAATTTCATACGGAAACTCGTCTGTTACAAAGGGATTTCATTTTTTAAAACTTATTTGAACTCCTGACTTCTTGTGTGTTCAAAATGCACCATTCAAAGCCACATCATCATTTTTCAATCCTTTCTGACTTCATTTGTTATTTTTCATGCATTTACTAATTATTTTGAGCTATAAGACCCTAAAATTGAAAAGCATTTCAAATGAACTCTGAAAAGGTTGAAAGTTGGCCTGGTATCATAATTTCATCCACATAGCATGTGCAAGAAAGTTGAGAGGGTTACGGCAAAAACTGGAGCACTTCGTGTACAAAACGGACAATCTCTTTCAAAGTATCAGGATTTCAGACGGAAACTCGTCTGTTACAAAGGGATTTCATTTTTTTAAACTTATTTGAACTCTTGACTTTTTGTGTGTTCAAAATGCACCATTCAGATCCACATCGTCATTTTTCAATCCTTTCTGACTTCATTTGTTATTTTTCATGCATTTACTAATTATTTTGAGCTATAAGACCCTAAAATTGAAAAGAATTTCAAATGAACTCTGAAAAGGTTGAAAGTTGGCATGGTATCATCCTTTCATCCACATAGCATGTGCAAGAAACTTGAGAGGGTTACGGCAAAAACTGGATGCACTTCGTGTACAAAACGGACAATCTCTTTCAAAGTATCAAGATTTCATACGAAAACTCGTCTGTTACAAAGGGATTTCATTTTTTAAAACTTATTTGAACTCCTGACTTTTTGTGTTTTCGAAATGCACCATTCAAAGCCACATCATCATTTCTCAATCCTTTCTGACTTCATTTGTTATTTTTCATGCATTTACTAATTATTTTGAGCTATAAGACCCTAAAATTGAAAAGCATTTCAAATGATCTCTGAAAAGGTTGAAAGTTGGCATGGTATCATCATTTCATCCACATAGCATGTGCAAGAAAGTTGAGAGGGTTACGGCAAAAACTGGAGCACTTCGTGTACAAAACGGACAATCTCTTTCAAAGTATCAGGATTTCAGACGGAAACTCATATGTTACAAAGCGATTTGATTTTTTAAAACTTACTCGAACTCCTTATTTTGTGT
>NW_025239441.1:0-3890 GCF_018294505.1 Triticum aestivum
CATGTATTTTATTGCTATGTTAGAGTGCTGTAGCATGTTGTTCTTGATGCATTTAGGTGGCCTCGTGCTGTTAATCGCAGATCGGTGCCATATTTGTTTTGCTTGTCATTTCCAAACCGTGCATCCGATTCCGGTGATCTTTATATCGATTTCGAACGAAATCAACTCATCTTTCCAGTGGAACTCTTGGTTTTCCGTGTTGAGGCTAGGTTCAATCATTGCTTTTCGAAGCATGCATATGCATCGCATATCGCATCCCGCATATCTTACCATGTTTTGCATCATGTTGCTTGTGCATTGCACATGGTTGGTTGTGTCTCCCTTTGCTTGTGTTCTTGCTTTGGGTAGAGCCGGGAGATGAGTACGTGATCGAGGAGCCCGCTGAGTACATTTACGAGGATCAAGCTAACGTCAACTCGGAGAACTTGCAGGCAAGATGACCATACCCACGAAATCACTTCTATCTTTGCTTGCTAGATGCTCGCTCTTTTGCTATGCCTATGCTACGATACCTACCACTTGCTTATCATGCCTCCCATATTGCCATGTCAATCCTCTAACCAACCTTGTCCTAGCAAACCGTTGTTTGGCTATGTTACCGCTTTGCTCAGCCCCTCTTATAGCGTTGCTAGTTGCAGGTGAAGATTGGAGTTTGTTCCTTGTTGGAACATGTTTATTGTTGGGATATCATTATTATATCTTGTCTACTTTAATGCACCTATATACTTGGTAAAGGGTAGAAGGCTCGGCCTTATGCCTGGTGTTTTGTTCCACTCTTGCCGCCCTAGTTTCCGTCATACCGGTGTTATGTTCCTTGATTTTGCGTTCCTTACACGGTTGGGTTATAATGGGAACTCCTTGACAGTTCACCTTGAATAAAACTCTTCCAGCAATGCCCAACCTTGGTTTTACCATTTGCCACCTAGCCCTTTTTCCCTTGGGTTTCACGGACTCAAGGGTCATCTTTATTTTAAACCCCCCTGGGCCAGTGCTCCTCTAAGTGTTGGTCCGAAATGGCAGCCTGCAGGGCCACCTCGGGGCAACTCAAGGGTTGGTTTTACTCGTAGCTTGACTATCCGGTGTGACCTGAGAGCAAGATACGTGCGACTCCTATCGGGATTTGACGGCACATCGGGTGGCTTTGCTGGTTTAGTTTTACCATTGTCGAGATGTCTTGTAACCGGGATTCCGAGTCTGATCAGATTGTCTTGGGAGAAGTAATATCCTTCATTGGCCGTGAGAGCTTGTGATGGGCTAAGTTGGGACTCCCCTGTAGGGATATGAACTTTCGAAAGCCGTGCCCGTGGTTATGGGCAGATGGGAATTTGTTAATGTCCGGTTGTAGAAAACCTGAAACTTAACTTAATTAAAATGAATCAACAGAGTGTGTAGCCGTGATGGTCTCTTTCCGGCGGAGTCCGGGAAGTGAACACGGTGTTCGGGTTATGCTTGAACATAGGTTGTTCCAGGATCACTTCTTGATCTTAGTTGTTCTACCGTGCCTTTGCTTTCTCTTCTCGCTCTCTTTTGCGTATGTTAGCCACCATATATGCTAGTCGCTTGCCACAGCTCCACATCATACCTTTACCCTTCCTATAAGCTTAAATAGTCTTGATCGCGAGGGTGTGAGATTGCCGAGTCCCCGTGACTCACAAATTATTTCCAAAACCAGATGCAGGGACCGATGATACCACTCCAGGTGATTCGACTGAGCTCAAGTGGGAGTTTGATGAGGACTTAGGACGATACTACATTTCTTTTCTAGACGATCAGTAGTGGAGCCCAGTTGGGGCGATCGGGGGCTTTGTCACTTTTGGGGTTATCTTTATTTTGGTTCCGTAGTCGGACCTTGATTGTATCTGGATGAATGTAATGATATTTATGCTATTGTGTGACATGGTGATTGTAAGCCAACTATGTACCTTTTTCCCTTATTCATTACATGGGTTGTTGTGAAGATTACCTCACTTGCGACATTGCTTGTGACATTGCTTTCAATGCGATTATGCCTCTAAGTCGTGCTTCGACACGTGGGAGATATAGCCGCATCGAGGGCGTTACAGGAGCCGAAGTCGAGCATGTCAGTTAAGTCGTCGACAGTGGCTACTAAGTGGGTGGTGGGTGGGCAGTGAATTTCTTCATTGTCCGCATCTCATTCTAGCCGGACATTGTTCGGACAAGGTTCTTCCGACAGGGAGAGAGACCTTAATGAGTTTAGCACATCTCTGAAAGGTGAGTGCTGAAAGATATCCGCGGAGGTGAACTCCATGATCGGCGCCCACTCGGACTCGACGGGCACGGATGTGAGCGGCTCGGAGTCCGTGGCCGGAGATGAATCCAATGGTTCGGCGACACGGCTCTCGTAAGGGGTGAAGTTAGTATCTGGCTCTATCACCACTGAGAGTGCGGCCTCCATGGCGGGGTCCATCCCTCCACTCTCAGATGGCGCGACTTGCTCCGGATTGATGGATGGAGTAGCTGCGGATGCGATCTCCTGAACATTGTACGACGATAGAGTTACGTCATGCTCGTCGCGACTGTGCGGCGCGTCCGACATGGCCTCGAATCCATCGAAGATCAAGTCTCCGCGGATGTTGACCATGTAGTTCAAGTTTCCAAATCTGACCTGATGGCCAGGGGCGTAGCTCTCGATCTGCTCCAGATGGCCAAGCGAATTGGCCCGCAGTGCAAAGCCGTCGAATATGAAGATCTGTCTGGGGAGGAAAGCCTCACCCTTAACCGCATCGCTAGTGATGATCGAAGGAGACATCAAGCCTTATGGTGACGACACAGTGGAACTCTCAATGAAAGCACCAATGTCGGTGTGAAAACCGGCGGATCTCGAGTAGGGGGTCCCGAACTGTGCGTCTAAGGTGGATGGTAACAGGAGGCAGGGGACATGATGTTTACCCAGGTTCGGCCCCTCTTGATGGAGGTAATACCCTACGTCCTGCTTGATTGTTCTTGATGATATGAGTATTACAAGAGTTGATCTACCACGAGATCAAAGAGGCTAAACCCTAGAAGCTAGCCTATGGTATGATTGCATGTTATCCTATGGACTAAAACCCTCCGTTTTATATAGGCACCGGAGGGGGCTAGGGTTACACAAGGTCGGTTACAAAGGAGGAG
The DNA here is from genome assembly GCF_018294505.1 of Triticum aestivum. NCBI lineage: Eukaryota > Viridiplantae > Streptophyta > Magnoliopsida > Poales > Poaceae > Triticum > Triticum aestivum. Next base: position 3,133 of record NW_025239441.1, read on the forward strand.
ATATACATACCCGTATTGCCTAGCTTGCCTTCCACGCCAAGTAGAGTCCCATCCGGACACGGGATGAAGTCTTCAATCTCGTATCTTCATAGTCCAACAGTCCGGCTGTCCGGAGACCCCCTAATCCAGGACTCCCTCAACTTCACACTCCTATCGTTGGAGAAACCCCGAGGCCAGGGCCTTGGAGGAAGCGCGCCTGGCCAACTTGGCTGAGCGCACTCGACTAGAGAACCTGCAGCATGCACTCGACGAACGTGCTCGGCAGCGGATCCCTCAATCCAGTCGATGGCAGCGTTTTCCACCTCAAACGCAGGTATACCGCACTCCGATCCAAAATCTCACAGCTGCAGCCCGAATAGCAGAGTCAATCCTGCCTTCCCAATCGGAGGCAGGCAGGGGTTTGACGCAGATCCAAGACTTTCTCTGAGAAGCTGGAGAACAGAATACAGCAGTATCTCAGTCACGGAATAGGATCCATAGGGGGTCCGTGGTGGCAGACACAGTCCAGTCAGCTCACAGCCCAAGATCGCCTCCGCGACGTGAGGGACGTGGGCACCGGCAGGATCAGTACAGAAACCATGAGCAGTATGATCATCGACTCGGCCACGATGACCGTCGTCGAGTGCCCACGCCTCCTCCGAGGAGTGGGTCATACGTGCCTCGGCGGCAGGATGACAGGTGCCCCCACCGTGGGGAGCGAAGAGTACCAGTCGACCCAAGAGAACTAGGCTTTGATGCGAGATCTATTCTCGTTCAAG